>NW_018164845.1:114386-115632 GCF_001263595.1 Phalaenopsis equestris | reverse complement strand
TATATATATATATATATATATTTATATAAACCAAATTCTCCCTTTCCTCTTTAAGCCCTAAATCCCTAAACTCACGCACCCGAGCTCTGCCTCCCTTCCCTCTCCCGTTCGCGTGCCTGGCCTTTCCCTTTCTCGGTCTCGAGCCAACCGAGCTCCTCCTCCTCCACGCGAGAGAAAGTTGACTTCTAATTCGTCCTTGCCCGACACTTTCTGCCCGCGACCCTCCTTCTCGAAGCCGTGCCAGTCTCTTCAAGCTGTGGTTTTTCTTTTCTTGGTAGTTTGACTCTGGGAAGCTGACTCCCTGGTACACTTGAATGACAAACTCTCTCTTCTTCCCGATACTTTCCTCGTTGCCACTAGGCTCGCCGCTCGGTCCTAGATGTTTCGGTTGCTTCGCCTTCTGTGAGCAGGGAATGCGTCCTTTTCTTCTTTGGCCCGATTTGAGTACCGTGGTGGATTGGGTGATCTTCTTTCTCTTCTCCTCTTTTTTTTGCCTATAAACATAGTTTCTTTTGGAATTTAGGGGGTGGTTGAGAGGGGTGGAGATTTTGGCTGTGAGAGAAGTTTGGGAAGGAGATTTCTGTGAGAGCATCTCCTTGAGGTGGTTTCGTGTGTTGTGGTGCTTTACATTTGCATCAAAAAAGGTACCTCTTCCTCCCCCCTTTTCTTCGGTGCCTTGCTCTCTCGCAGTTTTCTCTCTGTCGAGCCTCCTCTTGCTCGGTTAAGTGGATAGTGCAGCATGCTTATATGATACCACACTTATATTTTCTATGAAATACTTGGCACTCAAGGATTTAGAAATGGAAATGTGAGCATGTGTTAGGAATTAAACTTGGATAGTTGCTTAAAGTGGTGGAGATATGACATGTTTTCTGTTTATCGTCTCATATTTATGTTGGCAGCGATTTGGATAATTAAAGCATGGCTTTGGAATAATTTTTGCTCCTCTTGCAAGCATTTTAGGATGTGTATTATGAAGCTTTTCATTTATTTTCGTTTAGCATGAGATATTGAAGAGTTTATTTAGCCTTTCATGCATGCTAGGGGGTTTCAGCTTTGGCATCTTATGACTTTCTCTTGCTTAAAATGAATGCTAGAAAGTTCACTTTACTTTTTTATTCATATATGGGCGCTCAGTTTAGCTCCTGCGGCTTTTCCTTACTTGAAATATATGCTATGAGAAAATTTATTTAATTTGGAATTTGGAAAGTCTTGTTTTGAGGGCTTGGTTTAGCTCCTCGTGAGG
>NW_018164845.1:61407-114358 GCF_001263595.1 Phalaenopsis equestris | reverse complement strand
TGTTCAAATATCTGTTTGTTCAAATATCTGTTGGAATTGTTTTATGCTTGAAATATTTAGACATGCAAGTTCCTTCACTTGACTCGGTTTTGGCTTGGTTTGGAGTCTCGATTTTGGCTTGAAATGGCTAGAACTTTAATTTTTATGGAAGGCTGGATTTTAATATTGCTGGGCTTAGTTTTGGTCCTTGTTAGGCTCGGTTTTGGCCCCTGTTGGGCTCGATTTTGGCATCCCACGGGTGTCTTAGCTTAAATATACAAGTGATGAATGAATTTATGTTGATTTGGAAGAATTCCATAGCTGTTCTTGTGTAAAACATGCTTTAGTTCTATATTTTGATGTCTTGAGGATATGAAGATGTTTTCTACCCTTTTGTTGCTATTCGGTTGTAACCCGAATTCGAACCTTAGTTGTGGCTCAGTCCTGGCTTGACTTGGGAGCTCGGTTTGCTTGTTTTAGCTCTTACTCGAGAGCCCATGATTGAGTCCTTAAAACTTGTCTTTACTTGAGAGTTTTGATAGCTTGCTTTGCTTGCCTTTGGCCCCTACCCGAGAGATGGCTTTGCTGGTTTTAATTCCTACCCGAGAAATAGCTTAGTTCTTTTTGATTTTTGTTGGTTTCGGCTTTTGCACGAGAGCCTGTTTTGGTTGTGCTGTGTTGTCTCCATTCGAAGGCTGTTATTTGGTTTTGATGGATTGATTTGGCAGTTTATGAGGCCGCAATTTGATATTTGCTTGATGCCTAGCCGTGGGTTTGTGGTGTGGTTGAATCAACCTCCCTTTTGGTCCTTACCCATGAGGCCTATTGGAGGTTGTTGGGTGTGATTTGGTTCTTCTTGCTAGGCTTGATTGGCTTGAATGTTGTGGATGAATCAAGTTTGTCATCCCAAAAATTATAATCACTTTAGTTATCCTCTTATGTTTGTCAGGGAAGCATAGTAGTCATTGGTGGTTCTTTTCTAGGTTCTTTGTTGCCTCAGCCGCGAGCCTCACTCGCTGCCCCTTTGGTTTCCTTTGGTCATGGGTCTTGGTAACTATCTTTTGCCTTAGCCGTAAGCCCCATTTGGCCTCTTTCCTTGTCTTAGCCGAGAGCCTTGGTGGTTGCTTTCTCTTCTCTATTGGCCCCAGCCCTGAGCATTTATTTAGATTATGTGGAAAAATTTTATGCTTATTCGATACACGAGGCTATCTATTAATTCGAAATTGGGGGAATTTTGATTTCGGCATGAGTTTGGAAATATTAGTGGTGGCTTCCCCGAGGTCATTTTCTTTTGAAGTTTGGGAGATTTTAAACCCCATTTTGAAAAAGCATTTGGTGGACTTGATCAATCCTACGTCTTTGAGGTTTGAAAAATCAGCGCAAAGTGATCCTTTATGTTTGTTAGGAAAGACCTTGGGCCCTACTTTTCAAGGTTCTTTCGATACGAGTTTTTGAGAACTGATTTATTCTCCTTTTTGGTGTTTTAGATGGATCAGTGCTTCCTCTCTCTCACCCCATTTTTGTTCTTTTTTTTCCTTGCTTCTTGGTTCGTTCTTTTTGATGCTTATGTCCGATGCATAAGTGTCCACGTATAGCCTTTTGCTATACGTGAAGCCATCAAGCAAGATCGCAAGTAGTCGTTTTGGGGCGTACGGTGTTGATGAAAAAGACACACCGAAGATAGAGCAGAAAGATGCCCTATCCTATAACATCAAGATCCAGGCATTTGATGAACAATGGGATATGGTATCTTTCACCGACATAAGTCTAGCGTGATTTGGCTCGAACCTCCTCAGATGATTGACAGCCCCATGCCCGACAGTGTAATCGACTAATGGACAATAAAAATTTCTAAAAATTTATATATATATAAGTTTTCAAGAAAAAACATACTTTTCCACGAAACAAAATTGATAACTCTTATTTGCATGTTTAAAATTTGTATGCATGTTAAAAAACATAAGACGTACTTTAATGTTGTCCACCTGACGAATACCTGTTTAGGCTAGGAAATAGCCCTCTAAGTGAGGTTCAAGACACCCTTCTAGGCGAGTGACGGGTTGTATACATTCGGGTGACCGAGTAGCCTTCGTGGACCCTCGAGAATAAATATACAACTGAGTCTAGTCCCATACGAGTGCTTGCGGTCCCCCTCATCCTTTTTTTTTTTGTTTTATCAAAGCTTTAGGACAGGGCACTTGTGTTACTTTTCCTTTTTTCGGGATTTCTCCAGGATTTTTGAGGATTTTCTTTTACTTGAGTGTTTCCTCGTTGATTTTCTCGAGTTTTCTGCTCTTCCTTGGATTTCTTGGACAACGTTTCTTCCACACTTCGCTTTTGAGATGCATTTAGGTTTGCTATACTTAAGAAACTGAAGAGACGGCGGATCTCACGGGCGTACAGGTTTGTTTTACATTTTACAGCACTTCATTTTCCTGTTTTTACCTGCTAGTGTTCTTTCTGTACGGCATATTATACTTGTCTTGTTTCTACCTGCTACTGTTCTTTCTATACAACATGTTATACTGTTTTTGCCTACTACTGTTCTACATGCATCCTACTGTTTATCATGTACTGCATATTTTATATTATATAACTTTAAGCATGCCTTCTTTTATATAGGACATTTAGAGGACTACAACCATAGAGTCGTTTGATTTGACACCATAAATGGACACCTTAGAAAACTTAAACTCGTCACGTCGGGGAGCTTGGATCTAGCGCGGTGGGCATCACGGTCATCTTCAACAGCAGAACATGTCTGCCTCAGCCAAACCATTACTTTTTTCTAGAATTAAACAACAATCCATAGGATTTCGAGATTGTTTGTCCAGCGCAACATAAATCCTCTACCTTTTCTTTAGGCATTCGTATAGCTCTGCTGTACGATTTAAGCCCTAACTCGTTCTAGGTTCCGAGGTTGTCGTCCGATACGACGTAAACCCTCATATCTTCTAGGCGACTTGTGTGACCGGGTCACGCAAATATAAGCCCTAATTAAATAAAATTGACAGGATGAAACACTTTAATAATTTATTCTCGAAACTGAAGCCAAACCATAGCATAGACTGAGAAGTCACCGGGGTTCGCCTCCGGATTTATGACCTCCTCTAGTTCTTTCTCGTTTGGATTCCTCAACAATGTTCCAGATTCGAGTCTTTCCTCTTTCACACCTCTTCGTCCGATCTCGTTGAAAGTCCTACCCTTTTGACCTCTTTGAAGATAATATTCCCTGATTTTTATCGAGAGTTTTCTTAAGTGACTTCGATCATTTAAGATGTAATTAAGTATAGGGGCTTGCCCTTATAGGAAGCTTTTCCGAACCCAGTCTAAAATAAACCCTATTTAATTCTTTGTATTAAATAAGGGAACTTGTCGGCAAATAAAACGGTTTCGCAGACCAAACGGATGTCATATATTTCTTAGTTTATTTGATTGAGTCTCATCCTCAAGTCTTGTGTTTTTCTCTCGGGATAATACAAGATTTGAGGTAGAGCGCTCTTTCATTTAAACTGTGAAAAATATGAGGTCAGTTTGATTTCATATTTTTCTAAAATTATATATATATATACGTAAATTAAAACGTCCTTCCGAAGCAGGCGACGGGACTTCACTTCCAGCGACCGACAGCTTCTTACGGACAACTTTTGAACAAATCACCCACAAACTTTTAACTTTACCGTTTTTAGCGCCGACAACGGAAAGTATGCGGAGTACTATTGTTCAGATTGAAACTGCTCTATGCACTAAGCTTAAGTTTTACTATAACATAATCTTCTCGACGCCTGTCTATAAGTGGTCTCAGATCTTTAGGAATGCCTTACAGGAGGACATTGTCTAAGATTTTATGATGGAAAATGAGGGGTAATAAAAGAACGTTTCTAAGATTTTTGTGAAGTAATATGTGAAGCCAAGGGGACTGAAGTTCATATTGACTATCGTGCTTCTCCTATATTTATCTTTACCCAGTTAGAAACGGCCATATCAAACAATTTTGTCACTAGTGTCAATGCGCCTACCTGGCAATCAAATGATTTACCTTGATTTAATGGTTAGATGTTTTTATATAATATAATTATTGAGTAAATTTTAAACTATAGTAAAATTAGAAAAATAATGACAATGATTTTTCAATTTTGAAAAAACTCCTCGAATACAATTGTGTACTAGGTTAAAGACAACTGTAATTACAGTAAACTAAGATGGTTATTGCTGTTAAGACAAATATTTGCTCACCTAAGCGCTTATGTGAGACAAAGTAAGACCATAATCCTCATGTACCTCTCAAGTGGGTCATTACGAAGATGTATCCGAGTGAATACCTTCGATTGATTTTAGAGATGGTTGTTAATACTTCTACTATTGACGTGAGACTTTCATGAAGGATTTGAAGGACTATTAAGAGTTTGGAAAACAAGCATCCCTTTGAATAAGTTGATCAAAAATAGGTGCAACAACTCAAGTTATAGGGTAACAAGTGTTGATGAAAGGATGAGCCCAAGAAATCCGAGGAAGAGATGGAGGGTTGTATCATGATAGAGAAGAATGCATGGATGCCTTGTTTAAAATTGCACAATATGAGCCGCAACTTGAGGCCTGCCTCAGCGCTTTTTATAAAAAATCACAATGAAGCTTAAGATTCATTGTCCCAAGGTGAGAGGTATGCTTCACCCAGGTTGAGGCGTGCCTAGAGGCGCACCCCAAGGCATGCCTCATCTCAAAAAATGCCTCAAAAATTTTGAGGCTATCTGAAGTTTTTTTAAACAAAACTAAAAACAATATCAATATACCTTATTTATCAATCTTCACACCTCACATACTAAATAACAAGAACTAAAATAAAAATGTATTCATAAAAAATTATGTAGTTGAAATACTAATTATCAATATAGTTATTATTTTAATTAAAATTGTTGGTATTAAAGATAAAAAGGAATGAGAGAATATAGATACGATTAAGTATAAAACATGAGATAAGTATTTCACTATGTTGACGATTCTTATGAAAATCAATTGATATGACTAAGTATAAAATGTGAGATAAGTAATTCATTATGTTGTGGATTCTTATGAAAATCAATTAAGTGATGAGAGTAATAGAGACTTTAAAATAAAAAAATTTAAATGTTGATAATTTGTTATATTTTTATTCAAGTGTGAGGTAGTATGAGTGAGATAGAAAGATTAATGTTGAACTTGGTTTGATTGTTATGTTTTGATGTTTCAATGTTTTATTTTAACATCTTAGCTTAATTTGATACTTTAATGTTTATATAATTGATCTTATTTGTAGGTTATTTACGTTACTTTTAATGTATTAATAAATTAGAATATTAATATATGATTTCTTACCTCATACTTTATAGTTTATATAATATTTATTAATTAATGTATTTTTTTTTTTAAATCTGAGACTTATGCCTCGAAATGTCTTGAGGTTTACGACTCTCCTCATGAATGAAAAACGTCTCAATATCTGCAATTTTAAACATTGCAGGGATGTTTACCAAAATGGAATTGTAAGTGTAGATGTGATTATCCCTTGGTTATGCATCCATCAAACTTATTTAGTTTCTATGCTTATTTTTCTATGATTTTTAGATAATCTATTTAGCATTATTTTTTAACATGAAACGCAATGAAACTAGTAAAATGTATTACTTTGCCCTATTATTACATTGATTGTGCTCGTCAAAAGCATCCCTGATGATCAAACGAAATTTAAAGTATTTGTAGATGCAACGGGTGTGCTATAGTGCGAACTCTTTAGTTGCAAGTATGGACAAGTTATATTTAGCATTTGCAAAGAATTTGTGTTAGTTTTTTCAATGATGCTTGCTCTGAGCTTATTAAAGTCAGGAACCTATGGAAGTGGAAGAGTACGAGCATGTGAAATATGAAATCTTTTAGATATGCTAAAAGTAAGTGTGGACGACTTCAAGAATGAGCTGAACTTAATGCTAAATTAGATACATTGCAATAGTATTAGATCTATGAAATCATCACTAAGCCTACTTCTCTTCATTTTAATGATCAGCAGAAAATGCTCATAAATCCTCTTCTTCTGATGATACCGTCCTTCACATACTATCCACTAGAAATGGGATCTTCTTTTTCTATATAATCTCAATATCATCTCCATTAATTCGTACGCTTTATCCACAATAAGCTGTCCATTTTCTTCTCATGTTCCCCCATTTTGTATGGTCTCTAAATATGTTTATTAAATCATTATCATTTCTCAGTAAAATAGATCTCCCAGGAGTCTTAAACCAAATTATTAAGTGACAGGCATTATATTAACATTCAAACTCTTTGCAACATGTAGAACATCTTCCTTAAAATTAAGAATTGAATATCAACCAGCTTCTTCCTTGTCAACTTCCTCAATAATCCTTTTATAGTAGACTTTGATTGTGAATATTGCATCATCCATGGCTAACAAGAAGAAATATCGTTATCGTTGAATTCAAGAGAGATGCCAAAAAAAAAAAGTTAAAAACAATAGAACGTTAAGAACTCATTAAAATCATCATTAAGACCATATACCCTAAAAACTAAAGTGATATTTCACTTTATTATTGAATAAAATGATCTTAAAGGGCTACCAAGTAAAACACTAACATCAGTAAGTTTTAATTATACATAGATTTTCTTAAAAATAAATTGCGAGCACTTAAGTGCAAGAAAAATCCTAGCAAGAAGGAAGCATAAAGAATGCAAAATTCTGTTAGTATCATCAGTTTTTTCCTCTTTGAATGACACTAGAAACCAATAGATTAAGCCTTCATAGTGCATAGAGTATTGAGAGGTGAAGTGGGGAGGCAAAAGATAAAGGGTATGTTCAATATAGTGTATGAATGTATCTAAATATGATTTAGGTCCCAATCTACATCCACATACACAAACTTTCCTTTTTCCTCTATACTTCTAACGATCACATGCTTAAAGACTCAATAAATTTTAAGTGGTTTTACAAGAGGTTACCTTAGATTGGCCATTGACATAGCTTGTCTTCTCACACTCCATAGTCTACCTCGTCAAATCATAGTGTTGATCTTTCTCCAAGCCATCATGACCTTTTTAAACTTGCTCTTTGTTAAGCATTGCCTCATGTTTGACACCGTTCTAGGGCCCCTAGAAGATGTTTAGGAACTGGGTTTTGTGTGGAGGTAATCGTGAAATGTTACGAGAATAATGATTGGGGCGGTTAGCTTGGAAGGAGATAGGATGTGAAATCTATTGTTGAACAACACATTGGAAGGGTTTGGCTGCTGTCTGGATTGAAAACAACGGTTGAATGATGAAACGACAAAGTACTGGTGACGAAGAGGTTCATCCACCTGTTTCTGAGCAAGATTCAAACATACCACTTGCAAAAAGAAGAGGATACAACTCTCTGAAGAGCACAAAATAAATAATAAAATCTTTAAAACAAAAAGGCATAATAACTAATGTCTCAAAACAACCAAACACCAAATATATAAATGTCCCTTATTAGAAAATAATCTAACTAGAATCTAGAGAAATATGAAAAAAATATGAAAAGGAAAAAAAAACTCGCTGAAATTAAAAATGAAAATAAGAAAGTATTGAGTCAATAGATACTCCTGCGAGGGTTGTGAGTTGTGAAATCACATTATCTTGAACCGGAGACAATATTGCGTTCTGCATTATGGTATCACAGAGTTTTCGCGATTGGGATCGCAGGATCTCTAATCCTATGACTTTGGCGAGATGCTTTCGTGTCACTTCGCGGCTAGGAGAAGCTTCTTATTCTCTGAGACAACTTAGATCTCATTGTTGGATGTTCTTTCCAACAAAACACCTAAGGAGATTTCCAATGCTATGATTCACCACTCATGTCTGACCATCTATTCGTGGGTGCACTGTTGAATTGAACTGGAACTTAACACTCAACTTATTCTATAGGGCCTTTCCAGAAATAGCTAAAAAATTTCTCATTTCTTTTAATGACATTTTCATCTATATCTCCATCACTTTGAAAAATTGACATGTGTTATCTAAAACGTTCACGTCTTTTAATGACTTGGTCACTTATTGTTACAACCCCGCCACTTGATCTACTACTAAAATTAGATTCCATGTATTTAATTTTAGATCTACTCAAACAAAAGCCTTTAGATTTTATAGTTGACCTCCATAATTCAAGTCTCCTAAATTCTCTCTAGTATTATCCACAAGAAGGATATCATCAATGAAATGTATACACCAAGGTACATCTTTCTATAAATGTCCAGTAAAAACATCCATAACTAAAGAAAAAGATATGAGATTAAAGCCGATCCTTGATATAATCCAACTAAATAAGAAAATACTTAGTCAATCATCATAGTGTTTGAACACAAGTAACAACTTTAGTAGATATATCTGTAATGACTTGAATATAAACAATACAACACTTTTATTTTCTACAACTCTCTAAACTATTGCTCTTGGAACTTTATCATAAGCTTTTTCTAAATTTAAAAAAAAAAAGATCATATGTAAGTCCTCCTTACTCTCCCTGTAATTCTCCATCAAATCTCTCAATAAATGTATTGCTTCCATGATATACTTTCCCGACATGTATCCAAACTGATTTTGAGAAAGTTTTGTATCTCATTGTAATCTATTTTTCAATTACTCTCCCATAACTTTAATGCATGACACATTAACTTAATTCCTCTCTAAGTACATCTCTTTTACTCTTAAAAACTAGAGCCAATAGACTCTTTATTCATTCACCAAGCTTCTTTTTAATTTTTAAAATAATATTAAAAATTTTTGCAAGCCAAAGAAATTCCCAGATCTTCTAAACATTCTAAGCCAAGAAGTTTCGTTTCACGTGATAAAAATATTATGTAGTACAATATTGCAATTAATATTTATCCCTCTCTAGTTTCTCTTTAATTTACCTCTCTTTATCCATCTTTTAATACCCAAGCTAATTTCAAACCTTCATACACCATAAAATGATTCTGAACTTTAAAACACCAACGATAACTTTACCAGTTAACATTTTTTTTAAACTTGAAAAGGTTAAGATGGCCAACGATAACTTTACTGGTTGGTCTTTTTTATTATCTATCATGTATTGTTTATCACTGCATATTATATCAAATTGGTGGTCCTTGCAACATGATTTTCAATTAAATGCGGTTCTTCTCATATCAGAAATTTCACTTAGCCAACTCTTTTTTGAACTAGGTCGGCAGAGAAAGAAGAGCTTCTCTGATGAAGAAGAACTCGGGCAACCTGGGATGATATTTACTGCAAATTTTGGTGGACAGCAGTCTTTCACCTGGTCCTTCAACACATGGGAGAACTGTAATTACCAAAACTCTACACCTGGTTTTGAATGGAAGGATGAATCAAAATCAGAGAAAAACAGGGGAAGGGTTTGGAGTGAAAGTGATATCGAAGAAGAAGCAAATGTTGTAGATCAACATTCCAATAGAGTAGCTCTTGGGTTGCCAGCTTCAGGTCCTTTGTGTTTAGCGGACGTTAAAAGAGCGTGAGTTGTTTAGCCATAACATTTAAAACCCTACAGCAGAGTTTTTTTGTAATATAAAGTTTTGGAGTCTCAATTGTTCTTTCTTTTAACAAATTACAGTTTTCGTGAGTCTGCACTGAAGTGGCACCCTGACAAACATCATGGCCTTGCACAGGTTAGCTATTCATGCTATTTTTTAATTATTGGAAGATTTACAAACATGCCACAAAATTGCTTTGTATTTACATATCTTACACCTAAATTTTGATTTTTAGATTCAAGTAACCTTACTAGTGCATGAAGAGGAGTATTTCACTTTTTAGAAGTTAGAGATAGTGTTATTTTTGATGTGATATGGAAGATTTGAGTGTTAATACATAAGAATTGTGTGGTATTTATGTGAACCCCGCTTAATTATTTGATGAAACTTTTCCATGTTTTTTTTTTTAATTTTTTATAACAAAGCTTGGATGATTCACAATCACATCTCTCCAATGCACATTATTATAAACGCTTGACGGCATAGCTATCTGAGGTGACAGGATATATTTGTAGGAGCATCATTAACTAGATCGGTATAATATGCTTTGTTTTTGGACTTCAATGAATTTCAGCTAATGTTTTTAAATTGATTTATCCCCATTGCATTGCAATTCACATATAATTGTATATTTTTAAGTAGCTTTTACAGATATCTAAATTCTTTTGTTGTTCGTGGCTTATTGTAGTTAATTACATTACATAACAGTCCATTTTTTATGGCAAAAATTTACATGCATTGCACACAATTTTTATGTATTTACATAGCTCAAGTTTAAGCTCTGATATTTACATACATAGAATTTTAATGCTTTAAATCTATGCATGAAAAAGTGTATTTCATTTTTTAAAAAGGTAATAGTGCTATTTTTATGTGATATTAAAGATTTGAGTGTTATGTGAGTAAATACGAGTTTAGAATTTTGTGCTATGTCTGCAAATACCCCTTTTATATATTCATAGACTTTGTCACATCACTTTAACTAATCATGGATATCAGTTACATCACCATAATCTGTTTTTTAAATATTATGAACCTGTTGGGATCACTTTCTGTTTTTTATTTTTATTTTTGTTTTATTTTCTATTTTCTATTTTTAGAAAACACGTTTGAGACTATTATGATTTATATGTTTTTAAAAATAAATATAAAACATGTTTGGTTGGATATTTATTATTATTATTTTTAAAGAAAACTATATTTTTTATAAAATGATTGGGCCCACATGACATTCTAGTATTGCGTTTTATGAAGGCTTATTTATAATTATTTATAATATGTGTTTAGAGACGGGCGTGTTTAACGTGTTTTAAAAAGTTCTATTTTGAAAATTTTAAAAAAAAATGTGTTATTTCTAAAAATAAAGTAAAAACAATTAAACAAACACTGTTTTTCTGTTTGTTTCCTCTTCTTTGTTTTCAAAAAACAAAAACAAGAAATAAAATTGATCCCAAACAGCCCCTATATTATTCATTCCTGAATTCTAACAGAAATGAGCTGCAATGCAGGATATGGCAGCAGAGAAGTTCAAGCTCTGTGTTGATGCTTACAACAACCTCTGCAATGCTATGAAATCTTCCTAAATCATTTTCGTCTCTGCGCTCTCACAGATTATCGAACGGTATTTCTAGTGTAATACGATTATACGAGCCATATACCTAATTGCATTATTTTCGAAGTGAATTATACCCAGCTCACAGAGAAAATTTCCAAGAATACTAAAATTTTTTCTTATCTTCTTCATCTATTGGTTTCTTCTCCAAATGTTTGTTTGATTGTAAGTATTAGGAGTGTAACAGAAAAATAATAATTTTGTTCATAGATTTTTTGCAATGCATGCGATTGCATTGCTTTTGCAGTATAGTTTGATTGTAACTATTAGGAGTGTAACAGAAAAATAATAATTTTGTTAAGATAACTGGTGCGCAAATGGATTGTCTTTGTAAATTCAGTGGGAATTTGTCGACAAGACTGAAAGCAGAAGCATGTTACTTCAATGAGGGACTCCAATTCATCCCAGAATTTTCCTAATCTATTTAGTTGTTATAAATCATTTTTTGCAGGTCAATTTAATGGATTATGACGTTGTTGATTTTGGAAAAAAAGCTTGGTTGGCATCTTCTTCCAAAGGTTTTTGCCTCTGGTAAGAGGGTTGGAAAGGCTGTTCTCAATTAAAACAGCATATCCAATTTTCAAATAAATTAAATTTTTTGCTAGGGATGGTTAGGAGACAATCATATTTAATTCTAGTTATATTCTTTTATGTTGGATTGTTTTGCTTTTGTTGTTGTTCGTGTAGGTTCTTTTGGAGTAAAGTGCTAAAATAGGCTCCTGATTATTTACATGTGATCATTTCAGTCCTGGAGTTTATAAAAGTGTCTCAATTAAAACAGCATATCCAATTTTCAAATAAATTAAACCTTTTGCTAGGGATGGTTAAGAGACAATCATATTTAATTCTAGTTATATTGTTTTATGTTGGATTGTT
Source organism: Phalaenopsis equestris (assembly GCF_001263595.1). Taxonomy (NCBI): domain Eukaryota; kingdom Viridiplantae; phylum Streptophyta; class Magnoliopsida; order Asparagales; family Orchidaceae; genus Phalaenopsis; species Phalaenopsis equestris. The sequence goes on along the minus strand of NW_018164845.1, from coordinate 102,355 downwards.
TTGCTTTTGTTGTTGTTCGTTTAGTTTCTTTTGGAGTAAAGTGCTAAAATAGGCTCCTGATTATTTACATGTGATCAGTCCTGGAGTTTATAAAAGTGTCAAATTCGTCCTCTGACTCGAGGATTATTCCGACCCATATTAGAAGATTTGGAGACTAAATTAGCACTTTTATAGGCAGACCAAAATGACCCCTTACAAAAAGACAGATGATTATTTTGAGACTTTTCTCGTTTCTTTTTATCAGATATTTATGCTATTGATTTGTTGGATGAATTATAAGTTCTATTGATTGAATAAAAGGCTATTTTTTTCGGCTTATGTTTGTATTTTTATTTATGACTGTTTGCATATTAACTTCTTTTGAGTATAAAATATGCTTCTATATATCCATATGGATATACCCTTGCATAGAGGTTTTTGAATTAAATCGAATTTGTAGATCAACATTTCTGTAATTTAAGAGTAAGATTTGTGCATTGGCGGGAGCTCTGGATGTGCCCCTTTGCTTGTGATGTAAATCTGTAATTATATGTTAGATGAATTAAACACTTACCAATTAATTCCTTTGTCTTTACATATCCTGCACCTAACTTCAATTTTTACTTATAGTGGTATTTTTAATATAATATGAAAGATTTGGGTGGTAAAAATGTAAAACATAAAGTTTAGGTGTTAGATATGTAAGTATATAGGAATGGGGTGGTATGTATGTAAATGCTCCTCATATGTTTAGCAGTTATTTATCTTCCCTCAACCTAGTGAACCAAAAAAAGTCTAGATCACGCGGAAGCTTTCCCGCATCAAATTTTTGTGGCATTGTTGTTGCTACCGTATTTCGTGAGAGTGGCTACTGAAACAATTTTATTTTCCTTTTTTTTTTTTTTTGCTTTTGAAAAATAATGTCCAAAAAAAAAAAAAAAAAAAAAAATCCTCTTCCCATTATTTCTTCCATCCGTATATTTCCAAAATTCCAATCAAGCCACCATTGAGACAATTGCCAAATCTGATTAAGAACCTATGTTGGACTACATACAATGGCTACTCCATCACGTGCTACATCGACTCAATGCCTTTGAGGATAGAACCTAGGATGGGATCACCGTCGACTCTAATAGTGAAAACCGAGAAGGAGAGGAAGTAGAACACCTAAATCCAATGGAGAGGAAGACATGCCACGACACTTTTAGGTACAGTATCAGCAGAGATCCAAAGTTGAATTGTCTACTGGAAGATATAGAAATGAGGTGCCTGTTGTAAGATTCAAAGATGAGCTTGTTGAAGGATATAGTGATGAGATGCTTGTTACATGATACATAAATAAGACATCTGTTGGGGGATACATAGATGAGATGCTTGTTAAAGATATAGGTATGGATTGCTTGTTGGAAGATACAAAGATGTGCCTATTGGAGGATATAGAAATCTGGGAATGAAAGTGGATCTATTGGAGTTCGAGGCGAGAATGGATCCAACTGACTTTCTATAGTTGATGCAGACAATTGAACAGATCTTTGAATATATGGAGGTGCCTGATAACAGAAAAGTGAAGCTTGTCACTATTAAACTGAAGAAGAATGTTTATTTGCAGTGGGAGAATTTGAAGAGGGAGATGTAGAGAGAATATGACAAAGTCACTTCTTGGGAAAAGATGAATCGGGAGATGCTGTGACATTACCAACCCCGAAGTTACTACTAAGATATTTTCTTGAAGCATCATAACATGCAGGAGACGGAGTTATTAGTGGTGGAGTACAAAACATAATTTATATAGCTTAAGTAAAAATGTGAGTTGAAGGAGATAGAGGAGCACGCCATAGCAAGGTATTTGGGAGGATTGAACTCCACCATCAGTAATGTGGTCCAGTTGCAACCTTATTGGACACTGAGGGAAGTGCAGACTTTAGCACTGAAAGTGGAGAGATAATAGATGCAGAATAGGCAACTACTGTCAATCTGACAACCACCTACAGTTGGAGACCTTAGGAGGAACATGCCTCGGGGAGTGGAGTGATATGAATCAAATTTATGATTTTATTATTATTATTATTATTATTGTAAATATCATGCTTTAGTTTTTTTATTATGATGTTTTTGCACTTGCAGAATGTGTTTTTGTTATGCTTTACATGATATAGGTGTTGAGCGCACTTCGAGAAGTTAAGATGACAAATTGAATAAAAAACCACTAATATGCTTGTGCCAATAAGAGGCATGCCACACTCCTGCGTGAATAGGCAGCGTGTCCGCGCCGACCCTTCAGACATCATGCCCTGTTCCATGAGTACGAGAAATTGGAAGGAATTTTTGATGAATTTGAACCGTAAGTATACAAGGGAATGAATGGAAGATTAGGGGGACAACTCGTTGTCTAAAGGCTGTCATTTTCCAGAGTTTAAGGGAGTCTTATTTTTTCCCTAGGTTTCTCTCCATTAGTTCTTTTTTGGGAAAGATTCTAGGGTATTTTTTTTTTAGTTGTGAGAGTTATGGAAGAGAGATTTGTGTGCACTTGTACGAGGGAGTCTTATTTTTTCCCTAGGTTTCTCTCCATTAGTTCTTTTTTGGGAAAGATTCTAGGGTATTTTTATTTAGTAGTGAGAGTTATGGAAGAGAGATTCGTGTGCACTTGTACGAGGGAAACTCCTGGAGACTTGGCATTGTAATTAGAAGATTGCAGAATATTTTAAAGGACGATTGGCTCAGGTGTGAAATTTTTTTTCTATTAACGTTATTTTTCTTAATGTTTTCAATTAAAATTCCCGTGTTTTTTCCCTCATGTATAGTATCTACTTCTCTTTCATACTTTTGTAATGTAAGACATGGGTTTAATCAATTTTTTGATTCATGAGTTTTTTTTAGGCATTTTTTTGTGCTTTTAATTTCATATGTTGATATTTTAACCTTCTGATCATAATTTACTTTTGAGCTGACAAATCAGAAAGTTAAAATTTCTTGTGATCTAGGACTTCAAACCATTGATTTGAAGAATATGTAGGTTAACACACACTCACCTAATAGAATAGACATTTTATCAATAGAAGAGTGCAACATAGATAGAGGATTAACAGATTCTTGAGAAACTATGCAGGGTTAAGTTCGCTTTGTTGTCATACAGGTTTTCAATGTTTCTTATGACCTAAACATAGGTTAAGTAGGATTTATCCCTGATTGTCAACGACAAGGTTGGAAACTCATAAGTAAAATATTGATGAATCATTAGATCAATGTTATAGAAGTATGAAGTTTTAACCTATGAATAACTCCAATGAAATTTAGTTTTGATATTTTATTTCTGCATTAGGATTTTAGAATCTATTACTACTTGTAAACCTGAACCTTCAAACTAGACTTAGGGGTGTGGGAAATTAGAACTTAACCTTTTAGAAAAGTTGAGATGATGACCTTGAAGGAGCTGAGCAAGGGACGACCAATGATGACATTGTAAGTGGGTGGTTAGTCAACCACTTGGAAGTTTGTTTTGTTGGTGAACTTCTTATCCTTCTCTTCTCAAATAACTGTTAGAGTGTTGGTTCCCAACGCTTCCTTCCTCGCGCAAGAGAAACCATGGAGTGGCTCAACCACAACTGTTAATCAGTCATTGCCAAGGCCCATTTTATCGAATACCGACTTGAACAAGATGTTCATTAAGCTGCTAATGTCTATGAGGGTGCTACATATCTTTTAGTTATTGATCAATTCGGCGACGACGATAGCGTTGTTATAGAGTTTACCCATAGGGGACAAATCTTCATTGGTGAAAGTTATGGGGTGATGTGAGCTGGGTTTGGGCATTCTGGTGGTTGTGCATGGTTCTCCCGATTAATGTTACTTTAAACTGGCTCGACAAGATGAGTTTCCAACTCTTCCTAAGTTAGCTGTAATTATGCAACGACGTGGATTTCATGGGCTTGGACAATATTTATTCCAGTGGAGCTTTCCCATGTCGTTGGGCCATTACTTCTGGAGCCACACTACTTAAGTTTCATGTCCTCGATCAGCTCTTCGATCAGGTGGCACTCCTCTGATTAGTGTCCATAGTCCTGATGGTAGGCACAATACTTTTTGGAGTTTCGCAGATAAGCTTCGGTCTTCATCAAGGGTTTTGTTTTGAAGTAGTTTTTATTTTGTATGGCCTCCACTATATTGACCATTGAAATTTTCATAGGAGTTGCTTTTGATACGCCGTGGTTAGTCAGCGAGTGCTCATGGTATCAAGCCGACCACTGCTCAAGTTATCGGGCTTGACTCCCTTAGTGGTACGATCTACAGTCTCCCTGTGATCCTGGAGTAGTTGAGCGTCTTCATAGAGAGGGTTGGCGGAAGGATGCGAACCATGTCTCAACCTCCACCTTTCGCCTGTGGGCACCCTCTTCTGCGAGCGACGGGTGCAGGAATTTACTATGAAGGAAGCGGATTGGAGTTATATTCCTTGGTTGATATGTGTTTGTTGGCCAATTCCAACAACTCAACTGATATTATTGGTCGTTGCAGACCCAACTCAGAAGGGGGGTCCTTCCTTCAGCACTTTAGCTAGGGTAGCATGGGCAAACATGGGTTATAGGTCCTACACTTCTAACATTTCATTCTAGAAGCGTATAATGAACGAGCAAAGGCTCTTGATCTGTCCCTGACGGATTTGCAGAAGGGCTTGAGAGTTTTTCTAAGGCTTTTGGGCGTTGACAAACTGTGCCATAAACATCCTCTTAAATTTAGCGAACGATGTGATATTCTTGGGGGTAATCCATTGAACCACTCGATGGCCGACTGCCTCAACATGGTAAAGAAGAGATGATATTTCAGCATGTTGTTGATCCTCAACAAACACACGACCGACTCAAACAAGGCTATATGGTCGGTCAGGTCGGTCCTCTCCGTAGACTCTAGTACTTGAATTTTAAACTTTTCTGAGGACTCTACCTCAGAGATTTGTTGATTGAACACATTATTGGGTTGTCAGAGTGCCTCAGTGCACGCGAACCAATGTTGATCGATCGGTGCCTACCCAACACTATCGAAGCACTGGAGATGCCTTCTCTTTCCAAGGTCGGGGGACTTCAACTGTTGGACGCCAAACCTTCTTCTCAAGGGCGCAACTCTCTTCCCCCAACTACTGCGTCATAACATTTGATTCTTCAACTTCTAGACATGCTGAGTTATAAACTCTCTGACGCACCCATGTTGCAATATCTCTATTGTGAGTTTCTTCTCCTTTGTACTCTTCTTGTTTGTAGCATGATCCACGCTCAACATTTCTAAGATTTTGAATTATATTTATATGTGAATCACGCCCAAAGAATAGATCATAAGGAGAGAGACAATGAGATAAAGAAATGAGTGAACAGTAATACATCGTGTCAATTGTGTCTTATTCATAAAATGACCTCCCTATTTATAAAAGAGGGGCACAATGTGATGATGTTCATTTTTTGCCCCTTCTTTTAAAAGGGACAAAACTAGGTATTTTTGGTATTTTACATGTATGAGCTTATAATCTGGTTGCTCTTTGGGTCGACCAACTATGCATGCTTGGCTTCGGGTCGGCAAAGCTCAGCTCGATTGATTGTATTCTACTTAGTCTAGATCCACTTGATCGCTTGATCTTAGTTGATACAGGTTGTTTAATGGATGTGGCATTGTAGTCGATCCTTGACCTTTGATGAGGGGCCTCTTGATGTCTCTGGGATGGCTGAAGATGCTTGGAGACCAAATCTTCCTTGGATCAGCTCTTTCATAGTGGTTGGGTTGGATGCCTCTTTTTCTTCTTTCTAATCGGATGGCTCGTTCTTGTATCCTCCGACTGTTTTTGGCTTGTCTTGTGATTTGGTCGGCTTTGACCTTACTGTCTTTGGTTCGGACTCATTCACTCAGTCGGACAAGTGAACTTCATTGTCTTCTATCGGTCGACCTTTCTTTGTAATACTCTTTTCTTTTGGACTGTTAAATCTCCTCAAGATCAGCGTTGTCGTATTTTTATGTGCACATATACTTTCTAATTCATCGATCATCAACTTTTTTTTAAACACCTTTTTCCTTGCTTTCTCTAGCAAGTGCCTTAACACAAGTACCTTGAGAAAGTCCTTTCAAGAGAAAGATGAGTTCCGCCTAATGCGTAACACATCGATTCGAACAAATTGAAGAATCAGAAGATGCTAGATTTAAATGCTCACCTTGACCCTTGTAAAAAAGGTCTAAGTGGGAACTAGAAGTTGATTTTTTATAAATTATTTTGATTCGGGTACATCAATACAACGTGTGCATATCATTTGTTGACTTATTATTTATTAGCTTTGGATCATTTCTATACAGGCAACTTTCAATTTTAGCATGATTCAAGTCCATTCTTACTGTACAGTTGGACCTAATTTAAGCATGCACTATCACCTTATTCATCCAACTCAAATGAACATGGGCTTACATAAAAATAATAATATTTTACATTTCAATTTTTATATGCTTGTGCAGCAAAGAGTTAACTAAATGGTGGTTACAGTTGCATTACATATACTTACAGTCTAGTTTTCAACTCAAAAGCTCAAGTCTATGAGTGGAAAAAATATTACATCAAGACTTCGGATACATCCGAAGTCGAATAAGGAGACTACACGTGTCAAGTGGGTCCCACCGCTTTTAATGCTGGCAAATGTCATTGTATTGCGGTGGGACCAACTTGACACGTGACGCCCCACAATTTGACCGGATGTAATATTTTCTCCTATTAGTGAGGATCAAACATGCCACGCCATGTTAGCCCTCACTTCCTCAATTAGTGTCATGCATTAGAGGCTAACTCAATTGCGCAAAGGCATTCTTGGATTTATCCATTTTAGAGCATTGCACAACCATGGAAGAACTTGCCAAAGATTCATGGTAGCCACAAATCATATGAATCACCATATTCCAGTGTAAAACTGAATTTAAAATATCTCATAAATTATGGACATGGTACCTGTGTGTGTGTGTGTGTGTGTGTGTGTGTTATTTTAAGTCCACGATTTAGCAAATCGAGACCGTTCTTAATTCCTTATCTAATTTTTGTTACATCTTAGATTTATTAAATTCTGTTACCTGTAAGATTTAATAAATTTAAATCTATATGATCGATTAAATTTGTTAAAATCTCAAGAAAACAGTTGGATGCACCCTCCTGCTTCAGAAAAAAATATTATGTCTGGAGTCCGGACGTAGCTCGTGTCCGGACAATTATTGCGATTCACCGAAGATCATTTTTTTCTCTCTTTTGCTCCTTTTGGTGGATCACAACCGTTGTCCAGACGTAGCTTACGTCCAGCCCTATTTCAACTAACAAATATCAAGAATTATGATTATATTTAGTTTTTTACATCCTATAGTGGTGGTAAAGATAACAAAAACTTCATCATGCCAAGTTGTATGTATGCCTTTATGAGGTGGCTGAGTTTGCCATTTAGATTTCCAAAATTTTTCTGTTGTTGAATTCGATATTTTTCATCTTAATAATCGCTCAATAACTTGCTCCAAAACGAAAATAATGGAGTGTATTATTGCGCTTGTTCAGTGGTTTTTGTCAGCAGAACTCTCATTTTGTGCCATTCATGTCCCTCTTCCTCTTCATTTCTATCACGTGGCATTCTATAATTTTCATTGAATAATTTTTTTTCAATAATGATTATTACTGTTTAGTATTTAATTTATAATTATTGGTTTTTGGTTTTGGTTATCAGTCTTTCCAAAAATCAAGTATGATGCACCAATCCGCTAGAAAAAAAAAAATGATAGTTCTAGTACCTAAACCTGTTAATGATCCTATTTTGAGCCGACCTAGCTTGGCTGGAAATGGGCTCGTGATTCATTATGTTTGATTTCAAGCCGAGCTGCCTCAAAATTGAAGCGAGCTCAATCTAGCTCGAAATCGAAACAAGCTGGCTCAAATTGACTTATTTGATTCGGTTTCATGTCGGCATCGACTTGATCCTACTCAAAATTGAAATTGATTGGCTCAAATAGAGATATTTTGGTTTGTTCCATCGCGAAATCGGCTGAAAATTGGCTTTGATTCATCATATGCAATTTTATTTAACATATATATAATTTTTATAAATTAAAAAAAAAACTACGACAGATTCATGTATGGCTCAAAATCAGCTCGAAAAAAATGCGATCCAAATTTCAGCTCATAGATCGTCTCAATTATTTTGATTCGAGTCAAAATTTGAATCGATTTTCAAACCATTAACAATCTTTGAGCTATATTCACAGCCCCACTAATACCAAAACGTGTAAGATGTGCAAGGCACTTGTTTAAATTATGATAATCAAAATTTTATATTACGGAATTCCTCGAGCTGTTATCATAGATGTTATGACATGTGCAAAACTAATATTTGAAACTCTTAAACTAATTTTTTATTAGTTAGGTTAAATTATATTTTATTATTAATTTTTCTAAAAGTCAGAAAAGTTTATTGTAGCAATAATTCGATAGAGATGAACTTCTCTTATTTTCTTTGTTTTTGGCATAAGGTATAAATATTTTTCCATTTTGGAACACTTGTGGTGATGGTTATTTAGCATTGTATATGGCATATGCACACTTAAATAAGATAAATGAAGCACACCTCAAAAGAGATATGGGATTTTTACATGGTAAACACAAGCATGAGAAAAATTAAAGGATCTAGCCCAGTTGAAATGATTCACTAGTATTTGTCGTAGGTTAAAACATACATTTTTTAGTAATTAAACATGACTTTAATACATGTTCAAGAAATGAATTATAAAAGATGAATTTTATGATGAAAGTAAAGGCATTAAGGTATTAAGGTGCTTGAGTTACTATTGAAATACTATTGATGATATGCTCGATTATTCACTTTGTTGGAAAGCGAACTGATGATTTAAAAGTCTAACAACGCCCTGTGTAGAAATAATGCACATTAATGTTGATTTTGATGATATACTTTAATTTAATTGGTGATGGAATGCATTGGAATTAGTGTTGATAATATACATCAACATTAGTATTGATCATGGGCAATAGTGGTAACGATGATGATCAACATCAACGATGTTAGCAATTATCGGCCCTTATGAAAATGGTGGGTGTCATTTTTGATGTTGATGACAATGTTAGTCGCTAATCTTAATGTCGATTGAGCGTCTTGACTCTATGTATGATGATGATTGTTGCCCTTGTTAGAGATAGATGATGACAATGATCGATGTGGGCATCATCACTGGTGTCAACAAGTCGTCAACCTTTTTAGTGATGACGGGAATTAATCTTGATATTAGTGATAGGTGTTAGCTTTGATAGTAATAGCAAGCATCAACATTAATATCATTTGATTTTATTAAAAAATATAACCAAATATTATAAATGATAAGATAATATATTTAGAATAATATTAATAAATATTGATAAGTTTAAATATAATATATTTAGAGTCATACGATACATGCTTATAATTTTGAATATCTTCATTGCTTTCTTACCTTTCAATCCTATTTATTTTCCTTAAGTATTTAACATTTTTTTTTAGGGAAATAAGTTCATCTTAAAAATTTGGGATAATTACATAAATACACCCGAAAAATTGCTATTTACAAACAGAATTATAAAATTTTCTATTTCTAATAACTAAAGCAAACATCGAAGCTTATAATAGCAAAAGTGGACTTCGCAAGCGCTGCCGGGAGATCCACATTTGCAAAACCCTTAATTTTTCTGTGTATTCTATATCATCTCAGGCACTTCCCCCTGCTCTTCCCTTAGTACGGCTATCTCCTTTGTGGGGATGCCGAGATACTTTCCTAGGGTTTCCTGATCTGGCAGTTGGCACTCGTTGAATTCCTTTTGTCAGAAGGTTAAATTATACCATTCCAGGCATGATCACTGATTTCCACTCTCAAACAATTGTTTTTTATTGTAATCCTATATTCATTTCGGCAAGAGCTTAGCCTCTGATCGGGAGGTCTTGGTATCTTTGTTTTGCTTTCAATGGCGGATAGAGAGGAGGAGGAGCTGCAGATGGCTTTGCGCATGAGCCTTCAAGGGTCTCCTCCAGAGGCTAAAAGAAGCAAGCCTCGGGAAAGTGCGGAAGAATCAGTGGAGGCTAAGAATCGCCGATTGCAGAGGGAACTTCTTGCTTCGGCTGCCGAGAAGAGAATGAAAGCCGCGGAAAACAAGCGCGTCGTACCGACGCGTCCGGTGAGCGCGATTGGAGAGGCCGCGGAGAAGGGCTTAGTCGCCTCCGCACGTTCATCGGTCTCTAGGGAAGAGGTGGCTTCGGGGTTACCGGATGGAAGGATCGAAGGGAGTGGGCGTGCGGAGTTGGATACTAGGGTGGAGCTTTCACCGGTCGAGACTGACGGGCTCTTTTCCATGGTGTTTGGAATTGGCGTGTCAAAGAATATACTTGCCCAGTGGTGTAATCAAGGAATTAGGTGAGTCACTTAGGCTAACAAATTTATTCTGCCTAGTAAACTTTTGTATTACTTGTTTAAATACCTCATTTACTTGTTTCTTGAATTGTTGATTCTGTATGCTCTTTTAGGTTTTAACCATGAACATTTATAAGACTTGATTGGCCTTTAAAGCATCATGAAGCTCCTTCGGTGTAAGAAAATTCAGCGTTAGTGCATAGGCCATGCTCGGGTTTGTCACTCCCTTGTTTTCCTTGCCTCCAGTTTTTTACTTCAAAGGAGTTAAGAGGCTTCATGGTGGATCAATTATATCAAATTGGCTTGAAATTCAGAAATTTAATCAATACTGGTCAAGAATAATTAAAGTTGGTGCAGCTGTTGGTGCTGCCCTACCATATTATTCTTTGGCCATCATCCATATTTAGGATTAGTTCATGGTGATCACAGGACATTTTCTTTTCAAGTCAAATTTCACATGTTGCTGCTTGCTGTTGTCTTCTAAATCATGTGTTCGAAGGTTAAAACTCAGGTAGAGGAACTTGCTACTGTTCTTTTTAGTAGTATTTTGGTTTGGCCTTGAGACGTGGACTACATAAGAGTACAATTTTAGTTGAACAAAAAGGGCAAATGAATGGCAAGTTACATGGAACTTTGCGTTAGATTGGGAGGAATGAATGCGGGTGTAAGCTTGAAATATAGTTCAAGGCATTTAGATTTAGCCTTATTGCTTCTACATGGTTTGAGTTGAGAAAAATTCAATTGAATGGTTGATCTACTATGTAAAAGACTTGGATTATTTCATGGTTTAAGCATTTTTTGATATGGATAACACGATATTGTATACACTAGGTACTATGGATAATTGATTTATAATGTAATGAAAATCAGACTGGATTGCAAATTGAAAGGAGATGTTCCAGGTTCAATTTTCAATTGGCATTGAATCGGAGAATGAACCAAATTATGTAATGAATATTAAAATTATTTTAATATAATTTAAATAATATAAAAATTCTAATATTATTATCGTTATGGATTCCATAAATAATAATTTATTTTAATACACGCAAATTTTGAATAATTTTATAAATAAAAAATTTAAGACACGATACTTTCTTCATTTTTAATTTAAATATCTTATTTCTAGCCATGATCAAAATAAAATTGTTAAAATTGAACAATTTTAAAATTGTCTTGTTCTTTAAAAATCGGGCGGGCTCACCGATTCTCTTATTCAACTTCGATTCTGACCGGCTCAGCCCTCGTTTTATGCAAAAATAACTTTGAGCTTGAGCAGAATCATTGAATGACCGGTTTACAATTGAATCTATCGAACCGACAAGTTCGGTTCAATTTTAAAACCATGATTTTTAAAATATCTTTTTTTTCCCTGAGATCTTTGACCAGATATTAAATTTTTTTAACTTTTTGTTTGCACGGTTTTAATTAAGGGGCTATAACTTTGATGGTTTTATATTATTGTGAAGATCATGTTGTTGAAATAAGTGCCTAATTGGATAGATTAAACTCACATGTGCATGCATGCAACATAGTTCCTAAATGGATGTAGTTGAATTTAATTGTGTAACCAGATTGGTGATAAGGTGATTTTCTTGTCATAGTCAACTCCATGTTAGGCCATGTCTAATTGGAAACTTGGTTGAATATGATTTTGAAGTGGATGAAGTTGAATGCATTTGAGTAATTAGATTGGTGAGAAGTTGATTCCCTACCAGAATTCAGCTCCTTGTTTGACGTAGATGTGTTTGTATTTTTTATCATACTTGTTCTCCCAAGATGTACTTGTTTGCTATTCATTTGTAAATTTTTTTGCAATCCTTGACAACCAAGCTTGTTAAGGCTTTTCCCACTAACGCTTGCATAAATTGCAATGGTTTTCACAAGAGTGGAAACTAAAAAAATAGGAAAATTGAGTCAAATAGTTAGCATATTGATGATGCAGAAAATGGGGATTATTTATTTATTAAAGTGATGCTTAATTGTAAAAAAGCTTGCATTAGTGCATGAAAGAACGATTAGGGTGTATTGTTTTCTTAATCAAGCAAGTCATTATTTTGAAGACTAATTTTTAGCTCCCTTAAACAAGGACTATTCACATACACCTTAAACTAATTTTTTGTTAGGTCATGTAGGATATCATATGGATATGAGATTTTTCCAAATCTTAAACACGTGGATATGGATACTGCGTGAGATGAAACTTATCATATTCATGTGCACTTACATGAGCTTGTAATTGTATGTATGGTTCATGCATATATATATGTACTTAAAATGCATTTGAGGTAGATAGTAATAATCCTTCTAGAGTATTAATGTAACATATTAAAATTCCATACATTTGTCAATATTTTTAATGACTTTGAAAATTATAAAGGGGCTATTTTGTTTCTTGAAAAAGTTGTGTAGTGTAAAAGAAATGTGTATTTGGAATGTTTTTGAGTTGTTTGGTTGGTGTAAAATAAATGCAGTAGTTTACATTTTATAATATGAAATAAGTGCAAAACTTGGCCGAGGTAGGTGTTCAGCGGGCAGTGGCACTCAGCGACTTTGATAGCCATTTTTGTAGCGTATTTGGAAATTGATCGAATTTAACAAAATAAATGCAGTAGTTCCAGGATTTTCACGTTGGTTATAATAACTCTTCAAAAGTATACTTCTTGTGATTTCTGTGAAATCTTCTTTTACCAATGATTTGGGATTCTCTATTTTATGTGCCTGAGGGTTTTAGCTACTTTTAGTTGTCTTCTATGTGATTTTTCTGAGGAAGTAGAAAGATTGTGTGTTTTTGGTGGCTAAGGTTGAATTCATAAATTGTACTAATCCGAGATCACTATATTTGAAACTTGTTTTTGACTAGATCTTGGGAGATTTTATGAAATTATGGATTTTGGATCTTTTTGAGTTATCAATATGATCATTGAAACATGCATTATGATACAAATTATTGGATAAAATTCATGTTTTTTTCTCTTAAAATTTTCTATTAGTCGAAGTTGATTTTTTTTAGATTGATGCAAGCCTTGAAGACAACTGAGAATGAATGTTTTCCTTGTTTCGACATGAGGCTTAAATTTTCAGTTTTTTTTAGTTATATGCTTGTTATTTTTGTCCAATTTTTTTGTGAGTGGTGTTGCATGTGTAATTTTGAGAATTGATCTGATTGGTTATGTACTTGTTTTTATTTATATTGCTTGCATTCTAAATCAATGTATTGAGTTATTCAATCTGATTTTTAAGTTTTATGAAATTTTAGATTTTGATGACTTTTGGCTTATCATTTGGAGTGAATTAAATGTGTTTCTGGTGTGGCATTAAAAGAAGCTAAACATTGCCTAAAGTGAGCTGAGAAATTGTAAACTATAATTTTCTATGTTTTTATTTTTTTATTTTTTATTGCAGCTTATTTATGTTTTGCATTATTAAACTGGAAGACATTGCATCATGTTGATATTAGAGCTTATCGTGGCATTATCATGTTAGTTAGAAGTATGACTTATTAATTAGATCAATAACAAAACAATAAATGATGCAATTTAAACAAAATCACGGTGCTTACGGCTCAATACAACAACAACATACTATTATGTTAAAATTATTTTCCTACTTTCAACATGAGTTATGGCCTTTTGGAATTTCAAGTTGGATTCATGGTTATAACGATTTCATTAAAGGATACTATCTATTTGATATCCAAGGAGATGAAATAAAGAAATCAAAGCATAAGTTTAGAAGGTAATCTTTATTTTTTAGTAAATATAGGGGTAAAATGAATGGAAAATTTATACATTTTAAAAATGATAAATATGGTGTGCTTGAATATTTGGATAGATAGGTTAGTGATATTTGTAACTAAATATTATTTATGGCGAGACCACTTTGCTACCATTACACGTCTCATTAGAGGTCTTAGAAAAGAAATTAGGAATGAATTAAGCTTTAAGTCACCAAACACACTGAGTCTTTACCTAGATATTTTGTTTATTAAGGTATATTATAGTCATTTTGTTAGAACACTACTATATCTAGCTATAAAATCTTTGAAGAGAAACCATTACCTCTTTAAGGCATGTCAAACTTGTAACGGCATGAGAGTCATGCATAGTAAAATTTAGTTTTATCAAAAAAATATTAAAATTGTTAATATCCTTTTGAAGATACATTAAATGAAAATTTACAATCCTAATTAGATTATTTGATGTCATGGAATTTTTACCCGTATATTTGAAGCTATTAATGAAAATGAACCTATTTTAAAATGTATGCAAAATTTTGTGTATGAATCAAACTTGTGCATTAAATTATATTAGAATTTGAACTTCCAAGATAAGTTGAATCATGCCCTTAAAATGAATGCTAAAACTTATATTTAAAATGAAATTTGAGTAAGTGATGAATTTTGAATCTAAACATCCATTATAAATTAATTTTGAATAAAAAGCATGGTCTTACAATCATATATGTATTTGAGTAGCAATTTGATTAAGAATTTAGCTTAATTGTGATTTTGGACTACTATGTGAAAGTGAATATACTCTTCATTATGAATCTAATTTTTCACTTGTGTTCTTATAGAAGAAGTTATAGTTCATGATCATCCTTTTCTAATTTACAATTGAAATTGGAGTATTTTTTTGTGAAATTTAAGTATGCACCTTACATTGGAACCTATTTGTGAACGTCAGTTCAATGACAAAGTTTATATTAGATCTTGAAATCTCTAGAGAAATCAAATCTTTTATTGAAAATAAATTTCAATTGCTTTCAGTGTTATAACTCATTTTTAAATTGAATTTGAGTATGAGATTGTTCCTGAAATTGAATCTTTATTAGAAATTGATTTTGAATTTTAAAATAGACCAACATCTTGTATGGATCCGAGTGGCAATTTGAATATGAATTTCATCTTGATTGTGAATCTAGACTTCTATGCGAATTGTATATACGCTTGACAATAAATTTAAATTTTCAAATGTGATCTTATCTATGAAATTGTAGTTTGTGAATATTCTTTTGAAGAGTAATTAGCTGAATAATTTCTTTTTTTAATTGGTTTCTTTTGATGTTTGGAGTTAAATCTACACCTACATTGGAATCTATTAAAAATTGTGAACCGACACTTAAACATGAGTGAATAATTTAGTCAGAAATCAAAATTGATCATGTAATCATGGATTGAAATATTTAGAGAAGTTGAATTTTGTATTGAAAATAAACAAATTTGAGCAAGAGTGAAATCTTAGATTGAAATGGCATTCATTATGGGATCAAATTTGAATCTAAGCTCGATTCAAACTGGTTTCGAAACTGAACCTGTAATTATATTCTCATCTAGGTTGTAATTTGAATTTGAATTAAATCTTGATTATGAAATTGGACTTTGATGAGAATTTGAATATCTCCTAATGGTGAATTTATATTTCCAGTAGAAATTCGATTTGATCTTGAATACGAACCTGAATGTGAATCTGAAGAAAATATACCTATTTTAGTCGGCAAGTCAATTGACTAATTTAATTAAATGATTATTGATTGTAAAAAAGAGCAAATTATGTCAAATTTTGATTGATGAATCAAATGAACTAATTGATATAGTAAATCCTTAGATATTATGTGCTAATGTTGTTCTATATTTAATGTTCAATTTGTTATTGCTAATGTTGATCTATATTTAATCTTCAATTTGTTATTGATTTTTTTCTACATGTTTTGTTTCTTGACTTATAAATTGATAAACAGAACCGTAGAGAGAAATTGGAACTATGCTAATATTTTAACAAATTTATCAATGAGCAAATCCTTATGAACTTTATAATTGAAGGCTCCATCTATTGTTGTTGGATCTGAAAGAGCATAACTCATAACAATTAATATTTAGGTTAGGAGGTTATATGCCATATAGACATAGTATATGTATGTAGCTTGTACGCTTTCAATTTTTGTGTCATCCCATCATCATAATAAATTCTTATTAGCATGCTACACATTACAATTTTAAAATTTATCACTCAACATGATTCCCTTGAAGATATTCACCGAACATTTATTATTATATATGGTATTTATTTTTAGTAAACATTTGGGAATTCAAATAAGATGATAAGGCAATAGTATGTCCAAATCCTCATAGTCTTCTATAGGAACCTTTGAATTAAATGCAAGAATAATATGATCATGCAAAATTTTACAGTTCATTGAACTATTATTGCCTATTGTGCTTATGCCTTTTCCAGAATGTTGGTTTCCTCTATTTTTTTATTATTTTTCTGTTTGGAGTCAATAATTGTCGCTGATTTGGGATCATCCATTCCATGTGCCTGCAGTTATTGTGAGTTGCTTTCTATGCAAGTTCTCAAAAAGCAGAAAAAATTTGCTTCTATTTTTGCCTTGGTTGAATTTGAAAATTGTTGTTATCCTTGATTGTTGAAGCTGAAACTACTAATTTTTTTTCATAATTTCAAGAAATTACCAAATTTGGGTTTCTTGAGTTGTAAATGGAATCCTTGAGGCATGCATTATTGATTGAAGTTTTTTGCTTTCCTTTTAAACTTGTGTGCATGGGTTGGATGTAAATTTTTTGAGCACCAACAAGTTCTAATAAAAACTTTTAGGTAATGTTCCCCTTGTAATGACATGAAGTTTGGATTTTTAATTTGGTTATTTATATCTTTGTTCTTTTCATCTAAAACTTTTGGGATTGATACTGCATGCTAATGGATTTGATCATGTTCATTATAAAATTTGTGGTATAAATTTTAAATTGCTTGAAAGATTCGTTCATTCTCAAATTTTGTGAAAGTTTAGATTTTGGTGAGTTTTAGATTATTGTTTGGAGCGAATTAAATGTAAGAATTGAGAAACTACTGCAAGTTTAATGTTGTGTTTTTCTCTTTGCATCTCATCCTATGTTTGAATTAATAAGCCCTAGTTTTCCTGGTGTCATTTCTCAAATTTTTAATAGAGTTTATATGATTGCATCATGCCAACTTGAAGCAATACATATTAATTAAGCCAATAAAGAAATTAATGCAAAGCTAGATAGGTTGAGAAAAACAATCAATCCTGGCCTAAATGGGTTGTACCAATCATTGAACCTCTTTTGAGTCCTACTCGATGGTCCCAATGGGAGTATCTAGACTGCTCAGACTGTCTGCCTCTGGCTTGCCGTGGTTTCATTGGATTGTTGACCGACTAGTGTTGACCTCATTTTTAGTGAGGTAGTGAGGTCTTAGTTTCCTACTTCCAGAACCCAAAATCTAGCCTTAGGAGTTCCTTGTTGACCATCTTAGCAGACTAGTAATGGAGCTCACCTCCCATAGAACTTTGAGCCACTTCTTGGCTCTTTTCTGTGCATACCTCGCATGAGTAGCCCCAAGCACTCAACTCTTAGTTGCAAGGGCTAAGAACTAACATGTAGGGAGTCCGAAAATGAGTTTCTATAGGATCAGACGGCCATAAGTGAACCCTCCATAACTCAAACACTCACGAACGCCGTAATTTATGCACTCACTGCACCACGCACGATGTTAACTTGAATTGACCGATCGTCGACAAAATTATCAGGACGACCCCGGATGACAAAACGGACAACGCCAGCGCGTCCGGAACGTCGACTTTGTTTAGAAATGACACCCATATCATTATGCTTCCGGGCACGAGCAGACAACACGAAAATCGATGCACCTTTTTTTATTTAGCGGGGCGTGCAATTCGGGTTGGACTCGAGTGACTAAGCGATTTCAGATTTCAAAAATTTTAAATTTCAAATGAAATATTTATTCCAGCTTTAATGAAATTTAATTAAGAGCTGTGATATGCCAAATAAACTCCTCTGCCTAAGGAAATTATTAATTTCTCCGCCAATGCTCCACTTAACGACTTGCTCGAAAACTTTGGCTTTATAAATTCAGTTTCCCTGGCTCCCTTCTTCTCTCACACCTGCTCCTCGTCCCCTTGATTCCGCTCTCCCTCTGCGCTCGACTCTCCTCCCTCAGCATCGAAGCAAACCTGCTCACCTGCTCCCCTCTGCACCGAAAACTTTCCCTTGCCTCTTCTTGCTGCTTGAAGCCCCGCTCTTTCTGCTTGAAACACTCCACCGCAACTCTGCCGCCTGTCTCTTTCTTCCTCGCACTCGGGATTCGTCAGCCTCCCTCTTCCTTGCGACAGAAGCCGCTCCTCTCAGCACAGAAGCTCAGCTCCATGCGATACCCCTCTTGATCCCGCAGCGCTTGCCTTCCTCTCTCGACAGAAATCTAGTTCGACAGTTGCAGCTTCCCCGCATTCGATCCCTCTCGACTGCTTTCCTCTGCATCGAAACTCCCTCTGCCTCTCCCACTTGCCCGCTCGCCTGAAACCCTCGTCTCTGATCACTTGGGTTTGCGTTGTCGGTAAGGTTTTGAGGTGCTGATCTCAATCCATTGCTTGTTTTAATCTTTTGGATAAATAATATATAATATCATATATTAGCATGATCTGAAATCCCTTTCATAAGATGGTATGACAAAATTTGCCACTATGACAAACTTTTCTCTTTTGAGACATGCATGATGTTTTATTGCTTTCGTTTTTTTTTTAGCTGGAGATGTTCTTTCTTTTTCCCGTTTTGATTTTGAAGTAAACTCCAGGAGGTATGATAAATTAAATCATGGAAATCCATTATCTTTTCAATATTTTGTGAATGTTGCGTTTCTCACTTAGTATATAGTGACTACCGTGAGATAGGTGATGCACCAGGATGGTTAATGGAGAGATGTGTATGGGGCTTGCCATTGTAAGCTGCCTCCAGATGGCAGTTTGGGTTGTGGTGAGGAATCTTTAAACTGTATGCTCAAAATTGAATGTGTAAAGGGAAACATGCCCATGTGGGAAGCTATTTTCGGATCGGTAGTTTCATTTTCTACTTAAGGATGCTTCCCTTTTACTGGAATCTGTCCCGTTGTGAACAAAAAGAGATCCATAGCTTTGAAAATTATGGAGGATGGGCAAGTCATGCTTTATTCCAGTTCTTTTAATGGAAAGGAAGCTAATATTCCTTACCCGTGGTTACCTTTTTTTTTTTTTACAGGAAAGTGAAGGTGAACTCTGTTTTCCTTAGGGATTCAATTGCAATTTCTGACTCGGTATTACTTTTATTTGGAGAGAATTTTGCAGGGTTTGGGCATATAGATATAGGTGAATTAAGTGGTGTGTAGGCAAACCTTCGCAATATTTACATATACTTCTTTCAACATAAGTCGAGGGGGATGTGCAATTCGATTCGAGAGACATGCGAAATGGGGAATGTTTCGGAATGACATAAATGCTGTTTTGAATCTCATAAACTCGCGGTGTTGGAAGAGTAAATTGCTGTTTTGATTCAACTTGTAGGAGAGAGCTGTTTGGGTGCTGAAATTGTGGTTTGGGGCTGCTGTAGGTAGCTTACAAGTGCTGCTTACAAGTGCTGCAAATTACTGTTTGGAGGTGTTAAAAATGCTATGTGATGATGTAGGGTGCTGTGAGAGCTGTTTGGGTGCTGAAATTATAGTTTGGGCTGTTGTAGGTTCCTTACAAGTGCTGCAAATTACTGTTTGGAGGTGTTAAAAATTGTGAGAGCTTTTGTAGTGTTGTGAGATCTATTTGGAGTGTTGTTAGAACTGTAGGTGTTGTAAGGGTATATATGGTATTATTTGGAACACAATTAAGTGTTGTTTGGGGCAGTTCGAGGGCTAATTTTGGGCAGTTTTGGCACCGTGTTGGAACCACTTTGACACCATTTAGGCAACATTTTAGCACTGCTTTATGCACCAATTTTTGGAGAGGTTTATGTAGCGTTTAAGTTGTCAGTAGTGCTAGCACGGTTAGAGTGGCTAGTCTGTGGATTACACGACTTTACAAAATATTTATAAAAATAAAACAAAAATTTCTTTAGCATGTTAAAAAGAAGTCTACATAAAAAAAGACTTAAACAACAACTTTTGCATGAAAATCAAAGAATTTTTCTATGAAAATTATAAAGGTCAATGGCTAATCACTTAGATTGAGTTTAAGGACTGTCATCCGTAGATTGTCAGGTTGGTAACTCTTGTTCAAGATCGGGAAGCATACAATCCAGCTCCGATCCTCCACTTCTACCAATGTCTTACACCCAGTCCTGGTTTTTCATATGTGGCTAAGAGTTTCTTTCGCTTGTGATTTCTACGACTCGTTTTTCTGACTTTCGTGCTGGGTTTTCTCGTCTTGTTTATTTTTCTTGCAAGTTTATTTAAATCTAAGATCTGTTGCTAATCATACTATGCTCGCAACATTAATAACACAACAGTAGCAGATGCCCAGGTATGTTTTTACAATTACAATTTATCTACAGCATTTTATTGTACTGCATTTTACTTTTCAAGTACCTTTTACTTACCTGCAATTTGCTTATTCTGCATGCAAAACTAAAACCGAAACAAAACAAAACAAAATTGTGACACCAAAACTGTGAAACATAACCACCAATCTAAAACACTTAAACCCCTCTGGAGTCATCGGTACAATAGGAGCTTGGAGTCAACTTTGTGGGCAGCACGACGAGAAGCTTGGATCGAGCGACAAGAGGATCTTCTTCAGCATTATCTCTTCCTAGCATAATAACAACCCTTAGGATTTTGAGGTAGCTCGCCCAACGCGATGTAAATCCTCACATCTTCTTTAGGCTCTTGTACAACCATGTTGTGCAG
The DNA here is from genome assembly GCF_001263595.1 of Phalaenopsis equestris. NCBI lineage: Eukaryota > Viridiplantae > Streptophyta > Magnoliopsida > Asparagales > Orchidaceae > Phalaenopsis > Phalaenopsis equestris. The sequence goes on along the minus strand of NW_018164845.1, from coordinate 81,239 downwards.
CGTAAGTCCTAATTCACCTTAGGTTCCGAGATTATCTTATGGTACGTCGTAAACTCTCCTATCTCTGCGGGTTATTTGTATAATCAGATATTATGCAAATGTAAGTCTCAAATAATAAAATTGGCAGGATTAAATACATAAATAACATCGTCTCCAAAATTCTGCCACAAATTAGAATAGTTTGGGAAGTCATTGAGGTTTCCCCTCAAGATCTGTGATATCTCATACATTTTCCCTTCTTTGGACTCCTGAAAACAATGGTTCCTGTTTGAGCGACTCCACTTGTCTTTTCACGTCCTACCGTGAAAACCTAAACTTTGAATACTTGAAGATCAGTACCCATCGAGAGTTATCTCAAGTGACCCTCGTCATTTGGGATGTAATTAATTATAAGGGCTTGTCTCTATAGAAACTTGAAACCCATGTAAAATAAACTCTATTTAATTTTTATATTAAATAAGAAAACTTGTTGGTCACATATAAAAAGATTTGCAGGCCAAACGGATGTCACAAATCTTATAGTATGCAGGATTGGGTCCATCGCCAAGGTAGACACTTATCTTTCGGGAATGTGTACTATTCGCGTTATCGGACACGATTATTCAAACTATTAGACGAATGAGATCCATTTGGTCTCATTTTTCAAAATTAAAACACGTAACTTTCAAAATCCAAACTATATACATCTTATATTTAAATTAAATTTCAAAATTATTTTTCTGATGTTCAAAAAGTTGACTGACAGTTGGCTTCTGTAGTCAAGGTGTTTTCCTGAAAGAGTAACTGAACTTTCCTTGGACCCATTTTTATGCTAATATATATGCATACTTTTTAGTGTTTAAATTTCCACCGCCTATAAGAATAAGCCTAAACCATGTGCAAGATTTTCATTAGATTCATTACTGAACTGATGGAATGAACCAACAAAAATTAACCTCAAACATTACCATGTCGACCAGCTGAACCTAGATACGGCTCATTTTTATTCCTTATTATTAAGGCGATGCTTTTAAATGGCTTTTTTTTCCCTTTCACGCTAATGGAGATTTTATTCCATCAACAACTCTTCTTTTTTTATGTATCTGAATTTTTGTGGCATAGGTTTAGCTCAGATCCAGAGACCTGTATAGGTCTGGTACAGCATGAGGGAGGTCCCTGTGGCGTCCTGGCTACAATACAGGTAACAGCTCCCTTCTTAAAGATGCATGTGGTTAATTCATAATTATCATGAATATTTCCATGATGGCTATTTTTTTTCAGAAGTTCTATATGATAGCTTCCTTTCACATGGGCTTGTTGTCTCTGCCAGGGCCTTTTCCCCCTTATCTTGAAATCACTTTATAAGCACCTCTCTTCTTGCAATCTTCCTGACTAAACTCTCCAGTTGTACCTTTGGCCTTGATAATTTTAACCTAATATGTAGGAAGCTTATATGTGCCAAAATTGGTTCCCTGATTTTAGGATGTTTTCTGCAGCTGGCATTAGTTTTTTGAGTTCTTAGGCTTGGTTTTATGGTAAATTTGTACTGTTAATTTTTAATTGTGTTGGTCAGGCCATTCAGATATCTAGAATGCACGCTTTTTGAGGAAAATTTTTGTTTTTTTAAATAGCCATTTAAGTATATTTATTTATTTTTCCTCTATTTTTTCCCTCTTATTTGCTGATACTTTTCTTTACTGATGTGGATCAATGTTTGGGGTCCTTATAAAATCATATCTTGGGCGATGAGATATATTCAATCTTCGTGAATGCCAATGATTAGTTTGCTGTTTAGGTTGCTTTAGTGGAATCATATGTAAATTTTTCATACTTATATGATTTTTTTTTATTTTTTTTTTTATTTTACTCTTGCAGGCCTTTGTCCTCAAATATCTTTTGTTCTTCCCAGATGATTTGAATAAATTTCAAGACGATAGTCCTTTGCAAAGTTTAGATTTAACGAAATTTTGTCAAAGCTCAAGCTCTCCACTAAATGATTTTACATCCATTACAGAAGATCGGAAGGCAAGGTGATTTATCTATGATTGGTATTTTCCCAATGTCAATATAATTATCTTTTTGATTTTAATTTTTGAAATGATAAGCCTGCTGATGGCCTTTCTAGGTAGGTATGTAAATGAGCCGAACATGAGCGAGCCCGAATCTTGTTCGTGTTCTGATCGTTTATTATTATTTTTTTTGGTAGTTGGTTCGTGTTTGAAATTGCTCATAAATACTGTGTTTGGCTTGATTCAAACTCATTTGTTCAAATTAAACCCTTGTTTGGCACAAATTTAACTCTCACCTCATCAGAGTAAAAGAAAATTATCAATTAATTGATTATTAAATTAAAAAAAATTATTTATTTCTTTTGAACCCGGTTTGGCAGTTTCACTTCAGCACAGTTCAGTTTGTTCTTGAACTAAAACTGTTTCATTTTTGCTCTTATAATCACAACTTAACTTACCGCCGTTTTCGATGTGGGACTAAAGTGCGTGAGTTATGGAATGCGGGGTTCATAAAATTAATTAAATTGTGGCACCGTGCAAGTTGCTCATCGCTGTCACCGTAAAATGAGAGGAGTCGGGGATTAACTCACGCACTTCAGTTCCATGGCACATGCAATCATGATTTATGCATTAAGCATCTTTTAATTAATGATTAATGGATAATTTTTATGAAGTTCAAATAATGATTTTTTTATTAAAGTAAAGATAATTTCTAACAAAATAAAATTTTTAAAGCGGAATTTCTATACATATCACCCAAAACCTATGAATTTACATATCTAACACCTGAACTTATATTTTCTTATAATTATACCACCCAAGTAATTTTAAAAAATAATAAATTTAGCATTTTTTAAACACGTATAAAATTTATTTAAAAAGTATATAAATAAATAATATTATTTAATTATTTGAGTCAAAACAAGCCAAACACGAATGAACAAATATTTGTTCGTGTGTGCTCGTTTATAAGTTAAGCTCAAAAAAGTTGTTTGTATTAGACTCGCTTGCTTAACAAATGAATCGAACACGAGCTATTTAACGAGCCGAACACGATCTATTTGCGAATGACCAATTTTTTTGACAACCCTAATTCGAGGGCTCCTAGAAGGTGTGATAGATTACAGAAGGATGTTAGAAAAGTTGTGGAAGGGATTCCGTGAGTGGGGAGGATGGATGGTGGCACAAAATCGATGAGAATAGCAGCGGGATAGCGAACCGGAATCCAAAATGGGTAGTTTCCTGCTCTGAAACAGCAGGTGGCAGCAAGTTCGACAGCGGTCCGGCTGAAAACAGTGAACAAACGACGGGTCAGCGAGGTGCGGACGACGAGGGGGATCCACCATTTGTTCCTAGGCAAGCTACAAACACACCAGTTGTGAGAGGAAAAAGGTTGTAGCATTCCGTAAGGGAGGAAACCAGAGAACTAATTTTTAAATTTCAGAAACTTGGCGAAACTTAAAAAAATTCAGTCCAGTCAACCGAGCATGACAATTGAATTAACGCTCGACTTGGACCAGTCCATTACCCCACTTAAGGCTCGTGATTCGTCTCAGCTCCTTTTCTGCTATCAATTCATTCCCATGCCCTAGTCTTCCGCCTCCACCTAGCAGTTGCAACACCCCTCTTCATTTCCTACCATTTCCTCCCCTTCCTTTCTCATATCTTACCATTGCTAGCTGCTAGTCTCGTCTCTATTTATATATGTTTTCTGATTTCAAGTGTTTTTCATGGTTTTTCCACTTCCAGAGTTGTGCCCTTTGGCGATTGGTGCTACGACCATATCTCACCCCAAGTGGTGTGTATCCTCGCTCTACCCCTCTTCCCGACATCACCCTCTACCGCTGCCGCCCTTACAACTCTAGCCAGTTAGTTGTCCGCCCTCCCAGCTCTATCCAGCGGCATCGACGGGCTGCCCCTATCCCTACAGGCTGCCACTCCATCCTCCTACGCTTCCCCCTTCCTCGGTCGCACCTCCTCATCACTCCACAGTAGGCGGCCGCCCTCCAGGATCCTTTCAACGCCACCTCTAGCCAGGCTGACATGTGTCCTTGTTTGTCAGTCTCCAAGACTATTGTTTCCTTAGGCATCGGCTAACACTCGTTCACACCTCCCTAACCTCACCTTGGCAGTTTTCCAGCAGTCTTCTAGGGCAGTCGCACCAGTTTCGTCATATTCCATGACTGTTTCCACTTCATGCCGATTCTATATTTGCATTTACTATTTTCCTTAATGTTTATGTGTCGTTTCGTTTTTCTGTTTATGTGTTCTTGCTTCTTGCTTACGTGTCATTGCTGGTAAGGATGCGTCATTGTACTCGTTTCTAAATTTCAGCAATAAAATATATTTTGTCTGAGTCGTGGTTTGAGCTACCTCCGCTATCAAAATCTCCTCCAACAAAAATTTTTTCTTCAAGAGGTATCATTTGTATTAATTCTTATAGGTCATTCTAGAATTTTTTCTCGAAACATCTAAACTTAGTTGAGGAGCATAAGCACTTATGATATTAACAATCTTAGTATCAACAACAATCTTAATGACTACAACTCTATCTCCAATTCCATTTATTTTTACAACATTATCTTTCAGACTCTTATTTATAATTACACTTACACCATTTTTAGTGTGAGTCTTTATTGAATGCCAAAGTTTAAAACCTAAGTATGAATCTCCTTAACCTTTTATTTAACCCATTTAGTTTTTTGAAAACATAAGATACTTATCTTCCTATGAACCATATTATGAACTAATTTTTTTCATTTACGAATGAGAGTGCCTTGAATCTTGGGTTAAGGTTTATGTAGTTAGGTTGTGTTGGTTTGTCATTTGTTAGTTATAATTGTGGGATATAAATAAGGCTTAATATGTTTAGGGTTAGGTTATGTGTGTGATTGTTGTCTTGAATCTTGGGTTAAGGTTTGGGAGAGATTGCATACTTCTCGAATTGTTGGTGTTTATCTTTTATGTAGTTAGGTTGTGTTGGTTTGTGTCGGTGAAGTAAAATATTGTGCTTTCCCTATTCTCTATGGATGCTCGTCTCTTTCCTATCAATCTCACAAACCCTCTTCCAATCATTAGCAAATGTTGACTTGCTCTTACCTTTAGAAACAAACAGTCCCCTCATATTCTCCTCTCTTTTAATGGTTGAAATGTCAAAAAGCAAGTGCCAAATCGAGTTATTTCAATACATAAAAGCTTTTTTTTCCCTTCCTATAGTTTTCCTTGGAATGCTAAATACAAGCCCATGACTATAAGTGAACTCAAAGATTTCTATTGCCTTCTTCGGAGTTTCTTTATTAGTTTGGATCTTTCCAATGTCCTCTCACATTAAGTCTAAGCATTGAGATGTGCATGGTACTCATTACAAATGCTGGCTCCTTTTCATAAGTAATATATCTATTATAGAGTTTAAAAGATTCACAGGTTAGTTTAATATACAACAGTTGATTATATTACTAAACAAGAGTTGAAAGACAAGTTTATAACATTATTACCTGTTGTTTTATAGTTTAAATGGATATCTGTGATCAGTTGTATGATATTTTCCTCCTAATTCTTTTCAACTTGATCATCAAGCAACTCATACAACAATATTGCAAACTTTTATGTGCTTTGATGCGTCAGTTGATTCTTGGAAAATGGGTTCTTATTATAAGTTTCCAATAACTTAATTATAATTTGATGGCTTTTAATTTGGCTTATATTGCCCTATATTTAAAATCATCATCTTGAAGCTATCCTGGTTAGCAAATACTGAAAGTGATGCCAACTTGACAGGATCTTCTTGCACACGCTAATATACTTCCACCTCCCCTCTTCTGAATCAATCTATGGCTCCTTAAACCCGGCAACACCTCATTAGTGACTTTTATATTATAAATTCACCAATGTTTAGTGACGTTATTTCCATCAACAAGCTGTCAATATACTTCTATGCAGGATTTTTTTTAATGCTTGATCTCCCTAAGATTAAATAAGCAACAATAGAAAGTAAAAAACACAAAGTACAGCTTACTAATATTTTGTTATTAAATTAAATTAAATAAAAATACCCTTAAAAGTTTTAGGTAGTTTTGTAAAGGATCCTATGGACATTCCACAAGAATTACAAAATCATAAATGACACGGGGCTTGAAACCCTATTGAAAAGCGTCAAAACAACAAAAAGGAGGATTTAAGCCTTCTATCATGAATGTAAAATACAGTCAACAGACATTTTAGAAACTTAAAATGAAAAATTCCAGTCATTTAAAAGTCGAAGAAGAATACTTAAAAACCCACTTCTTAAACCAAACACGGCAAAAGCACCTAACACTTAGTAGGTGTCAAGTGCTCAAAGCATGACCATGTTGTCAGGGTGAATTGAAATGTTGTGGCTGCTCTTTTCTTGCAAAGCATGCTTCAAAGCACAATTTTTTAAAATTGAATTCTCGTTTATTTAACCACCTATTTTGCATTCTAGTTGCCATATCCTAATCTATATTCCGATTGTTTTGCATGATTATTTAAAGTGTCAACACGTCAACACCTATAGCAAGTAGGTACCATTTGATCCACCATTATTTTCTGGAATATCTTTATTTTTTTAATTTACTCTAATCATCTCTCGTATGCCTATTTTTCCTACTAATCGTAATCCTCTTATTTTCAGCGAGCTTCTTCTATCATTTGAACGTAACATTTTAATTGGGTTATCTATATATAAAAATGCAAATTTTCCTCTTATTTCATTAAGTTGGTTTGAAAAACTGGACTATTGTGGGCTCCACAAGGTAATAAGTTAATCAAGTACAACTTGGTCAACAAATATGTAACATTTGGTTCTTGACATTGTAACCTGATTGCAAGATGGAATACTTGAGGTGCCTATTTCTGATCGCGATAATGTAGTGCCATTTATTTTTTTATCACCATTTAAAAGGTCACGTAACTTATAGATGCTGTCATTCTACGCCCACATTTGCTCAAGTATTCATGAACATTTTCTTATTGAAACTTCTATTCCTTAAAAGTTGTCCTCCCTTTGATTGTCTGGATTGATTTCTATTATGCATCTCTTGTTGAGTGATTGTAATAAAAATTTTTTTACAGATCTTTGGTTCTTGGTATGCTTGAAATACTATTTTTATGTGGAAATATGAAAAGGGCTGTGGTTGCAACTCTTAGTTTTTCTAGTCGTCAATCAGGTGAAGGATCTGAAGATGGTCAGAATAATGAGGTCAAATCTTGATTCAATATGTTAATACTTTAATGAAAGATTTGCATACATTGCCCCACAAATCATATGTATTTACATATCTAACTCCTAAACTTTAATTTTTACATGTCGCCTTACCCATGAATGAAAATGTGTGTTTTACTTTTTAGTATTTAAAATAGTTGTATTTTTTTATGTGATATGAAAGATTAGGGTGGTATAAATGTAAAAATCAAAGATTAGGTGCTAGATATGTAAATACATAGGAATTGGCTGGTATGTATATAAATTCCCCTACTTTTATTCAATACTGTAGTGCTGGTATTGTTTCACTTACACTGGCAGCTTGTGAACAGACGATGAATTCATACTTGGAAGGCCTTTCAATTGAATCAGCTTCAGATTTGCAGAAAGTTTTAAGAATTAAAACATACACTGCGCATAACGTTGCTTTTCAGGATATTATGTCAGAGCTCCCTATATTTCAGAGCCGCATGGGGGCCTTGTTATTCCTGATATCTGCTCTGCTCTCTCGAGGATTGGTGTGCAACTTTTACATTTTGCTCCCTTATTTTTGTAGAAACTTAATTTTGTTGGCTCTTAGATGCTGCATTATTTTCTTCTCTTAGCTTTTTGGACTGTTTCATCTGATTTCAAAGCTCTGGCGATGCACAATGGGCAACAAAAGCAGGTTTTTTAGGTTCCATCTTCTTCTCTGTAATACGGCCTGCAGTATGAACTAATTTGGACTTTTTTGGATCGTTACTATTCTTGAATAGGGAGTAAGTTCAACAAGATTAATCAAGTGTAATATCAATAACACCATATCTGGAGTACAGTCTGAAGAACACTGAAAAGAAGTTCGTGAATGAATTCGTAAAGAATGTGAATAACATCTTAGGCCCAGATTGGGCTTTAATACCATGTAACTCGTGAAATAAATTCAGGAAGTTTAAATTTTATAAAAATTAGGTCAGAGAAATAATACAAAATTACTCGCAAAGATTATGGTTAACATTCTAGAGAACAAATAGTGCGAATAAATGGAAATTAAGTTTTTATAATGATGAATGCAATTAGTTGAGATAAGGCTAATGATGATGGTGGCTTCAACTAGGATCTATCATATGCAGTACATAGGCACAAACTTTAAAATTACAATACTTTTTTAATTTGTAAGAGTTAATTTGATCTCTTGTTATAAAGATGGCAATATTATCCAATCTGCTCTATTGGATAACAGTTGCTATTTGAAATTGGAACTTTTATTGACCTTGCAATTCATTGCACTCTCTTTCCCAAGTTATCTTTGTAAATTTTTTATTAGCAAACTGGCAATATATTTCTCTTTCTAAAATGGATGTGCAATCTTGCAGAAATTAACTTGTGTAGACATTTATTATTACCTAAATGTGTCTGGTATTGAATTTGTTTATTCTATTTTTGTCTAACGATAAGATTGTGTAATATTTGTAAAAGTTAGCAATGGCAATTTGAGAATGGAGTCCATGGAAGTTTTAGATGCCATGTCTCTTGGCCAGGCTGTTTTTTCTTGATTGTTATCCATTTATAGTGTCTACATTAAATGAATTCTATGATCAATTCTCTACTTTAATTTTTTCCTATGCTGTCAATAGAATATTCTGCTGCTATGTTGCCTGTTAGTTTTTTTTTTCAAAGAAGCTTTACATACATACCACTCAATTCTTATGTATTTACATATCTAACATCCAAAACTTCATTTTTTACATACACGCCACCTTCCCTATGCATGAATAGATGTATTTCACTTTTTAAAAGTTAAAGGTGGTATTTTTTATGTGATATGAAAGATGATATGAAAGATTTGGGTGGTGGTAAATGTAAAAGTTAAAGTTTAGGTGTTAGATATGTAAATGCATAAGAATTTAGGTGGTATGTATGTAAATGCTCCAAAACTTTGTATACATGCCATGAAAAATGTGAAAATCTTGTGTGTGGAATCTATTTTTAAAATTTCATTGATCTTTGTAATGCAGGAATCTATTCAAGCAGATCGGGATGATCCTTCCCTACCTCTAGTCACAGCACCATTTGGACATGCTTCACAGGTAGATGATGTTATCCCTGCATTTATCTTTGATTCATTTAATTAGATGTTTTTTTATCATATAAACAGCTTAAATATTGCTATTTAGTGAAAGCTTCCCCTTTAACAGGCTTTTGAGTAAGATTTTGGAATGAGACAAGGCTTCCACCATAGAATTAGTATTACCTCCCTCCAATAAGCTATGATTTGAGTGTACGTTAGGCTACATTTTGTTTTGATTCTAAACAAAAATATAATCTGATTGCACATATCTATAACTCTGCATAGAAACACAGTTTGGCTGATCTTCCGGTCCTTCCCTTTCTTAAGGGTATTTTTGGTAACTTGTGGTGCAGAAAAAATTGCATCCTGAGTTTTATCATTCAGAGAATAAAGGGCTTTGAATATTTCCTCCACAATGATAAATGGTCTTCTTTTTGGTTACCAGACCCATGCTCAACAGACCTTAGTGCTAAATTTCATCCTTTTAGTGTACAATTCTCCTTTTTTTGAATTGTGATTTGTTGTTTGCTGGGACTAATTGGGGTTGTAATCGAGCGGAGTATATCATGTTTCAGACTTGGCTTGGTATAATTATAAGTTGGTCATGTTCGGCTTGAGCTTGTGTTGAACTTTCAATATTGTTCAAGCTTGATTTGTTTAAATTTTTCTATGTTTGAATTTGATTTGTACTTAATTTGCTTATGACAAGCGAACGAGTATTTAAATGAGCTAATAAACGAGTAAAATTCTAACGAGTATCTAGATTTTCATATAAAAAATTTAATAAATAAATTTACAAATCTGATTGCACCTACTAATTTATGGATTATAAACTCTGTAAAAATGAAATGTAACTCATGAAGCATGATCATATGTGATGTAGTCTCTCATATTTTAGCATGATCATACTTCCAAGTTTGCACACAACTCTCACATTTAAATGTAGGGTTGTTTTTCCCATATTGATGTGCACTTGTCCTTTTCTTAGCTTTTTTTTGAGAATTTTCTTAAGTGTCTTTTATAGAGTTTATGCACCATCCTTATTCTTAATCATATATAGCTTACAATGATTGCACTACACTTTCTCAACATGACCAACTTATAATTATATCAAGCCGAATTTTACTCGTTTATTAGCTCATTTAAATACTCGTTCGCTTGTCATAAGCAAATTAAGTACAAATCAAATTCAAACATAGAAAAATTTAAACAAATCAAGCTTGAACAATATTGAAAGTTCAACACAAGCTCAAGCCGAACATGACCAACTTATAGCTTACAATGATTTCACACCACTTTTTAATCGGATCGGACTTTATGAGAAGAATATAAATGGGAGATATATGAGAAACTAGAGTTTTAGAGATCCTTGCACGTTGCGATCTCGTCGTTGCCTTCGATACTTGCATGCCCTAGCAACTCAGGGTTTCAGATGTTTCGGCTGAAACTTGGAGATGTGAAATTGTAAGAGGCGAGAGAAATTTTGAGGTTTGTGAGGATTTAAAGTTAATTTTAATTGGCATTTCATACATACCACATAAGTCTAATGTATTTTATTGATATAATATAATAATATTATTAAATCTATAGCTAAATAAATTCTAGTTAATTAATTTTTTTTTAAATAATATATCACATATGATACGACTTATCATCGAGTTTAATATTGAATATTTAACAAGTTACTTGGTAAACAATAAACGAGTTTATTCGTGAATATAGGTGAATAAGTTCGACTATGTTCATGTTTATTTCATTTAAGTTCCGAACTTTTAAAAATTGTTCAAGCTTGTTTATTTACAAATTTGAACAAACATGATCGAGTCTTAATCGAGCCAAGTTCGAGTTGTTCATTGAGTGCATTGGTTCATTTACAGCCCTAGGGCTAATGCTAAAAGTGTATAGCGTGTTAAACAGAACACTTGATCCAGCTTTATTTGGTAGTATAAAGTTTTGATGAATAATGTAGTGTTGCTGAAAAATTGCATCAAGTTTAGCTGCTCTTAAGCTAGAAAACTAGAAAACCTCCAGTTTTTGGGTTCCTTCTTCAGTTTTTAAGTATTTATTGCATATAGATTTCTGTATTTTGACTTATTAGAGACATGATAGATTGTTTATGTCCGCTTTACGGGGTTTCTAAGTAATTAAATTTAGTATGCAATTATGCATTTAATCTCAGCAAATATTGAATTGGTTTTCAGTGGTAATTTTATGAGGCTTCATGGGATGATCTACCATACAATTGTACAACCAAATAGGAGTGCTTTGTTTTCTCTAACAGTTTAAATTAACCCTCTGATTACTCTTTTTCTTTTTGGGGAATTTACATACCACATAATTCTTATATATTTACATATCTAACAACTTAATCTTTATATTCAAGTGCATAACACGCGAAAATGCCACTCCTTATAACTTTTTAAAGTGAAATACACTTTTTCATGCTTAGGAGTATAATAACAAATTGTTATAAATGTATAGATTAAAGTGCCAAAATAGTCCCATGACTATTTACATGGGTTTATTTTAGTCTCATAGTCTAAAAGTGTCAAATTAGTCCCAAAATGCTTTGAATATAGGTTAAAAGGGTCCCTAGGAAGGACTATTTTAGCCCCCATTAAAAGAGTGGGGACTAAATGGTCACTTTTATAGACTTTGTGACTAACATGACTACTTATAAAGAGTTGAGGGACCCTTCTGACATTTTTCTCTAAATGTAAATAACAAATTTTACATGTTAGATATGTAAATACATAAGAATTTTTCGGTATGTTTGTAAATCAGCTTAATCGCTACATATCTAAACTTTAATTTTGAGTTCTGCAACGCAAAGGCGTTCAAGAAACTTAACACTTAGCTATTGCCCTGCTTCTTCTTCAAGCTCAATGCTTCATCTAATAATCTCATTAGACATAGCTTCGCATTCTAATATACTCCATACTCTTAGGAAATCGTGAATCTGCTGCTTTGTGGGCAGGCTGTTCCAAATGTGTTTGATGGTAGGATGGATCTTGGTGGCGGCATGTTCCTTATGGGCATATCCACAAGCGTGGAAGTTGGATTCCTCACCCTACTCGAATCCCTCAATTTTTGCAAGGTCGGACGGCACCTTAAATGCCCGAGGTGGCCTATATGGGTGGTCGGAAGCGAGTCCCACTACACTGTTCTCTTCGCTTTAGATCCGTCGGTGCAAGATGAAAATGAGCTCGAAGAACGAGAAAGCAGAATTCATCGAATATTCGATGCTCAAGACCAGAGTGGTGGAGGGGGTTTCATCAGCATTGAAGGATTTCAACAAGTCCTTCGAGAATGCAATATCAACTTCCCACCAGCGAAACTCGAAAGTCTCTGCTTCTCAGGCTTCATTGTTTGGAGTGAATTTTTGCAGGAGTTGTTGGAGCTTGATAGGAGTCTTGGGGGCTTAAAAGATTCTAGTGGATCGATGGGCAAGAAATTGTTTGATTTATATCATTTTAATGGAATTGCGAAGTCCGTGCTGAACGGTAATGTTGGTATGGTAGGTGAGAGCCCTCTGCAGAGGCCAAGGCTTTGTAAATTAAGTGTTTCAGTGCCGCCAAGATGGACCCAGGAGGAGTTTCTTTCGGATAGATGTGATGATCGAAAAAATGAAGTGGGTCAGGCGGCTGAGTTGACTCAGCACGCTCCGTTGGTGGACTGCATTAGGACCCGTTGGCCGAGAGCTGTTTGTAGCTGGATTGGTGATGCTCCTAGCATAGTCTGATGAGATGCCTTGGTTGATCAAATATGTTCTTGCATTATTATTATTATTTTTCTCTGTTTTTACTGAATTTAACAGAGTATTGTGGAGGGAGAACATATACACTTGTTCAATGTGTTACAGTATCAAGTTGTAACACATTTTTTCATTTTTTTCTTTTCAGTTTGAACTGTGTGATTTGTGTAATGTGTTTTATTATTCAGATTATTATTTTTACAATCTAGGCTATTTTTATTCTGATGCAGATGTTTTGTTCAAAGTCAGCAATCACTGATTTAGTGATATTTTTCTTTTGGCAAACTTGTAATTTAAGGGATTTAAAGCATCCAGTTATTCATGTTACAGAAATAATTGACGTTGAAAAGACATGCCTCCTTGCTGCAGTTGATATTTTCATGTAAATCATTATAGAAAAACGTGTCTCAGACTCTTCACATTTGAAAACACTTTGTATTTATTCGATCTTTATACACCACAAACGAAAGCTTAACTATCTTTGAAGTAACATAAATAGAGCTGCTAAAAAACACAGCCCCAGAAGAATGAACTAGATCTATAGACTATTCAAGTTGGTATGGAGTGCCATATGAATGTGGAGTGAATGGCGATAGATGGTTGTGGCCTAACATCTTTGGAAGGATGGAAATTAAGAACACTCTTTTGAGGGTTTAAATTTTTGTAGAAGGGCTTAGGAATGTTTTAGTGGATGTATATTGTCTTAAATAGGAGAAAATATTATGTCTGGTAAACGAGATATGCAGATGATTGTTTGGATCGTATCATTTTGTACGTTCGGCGACGTGATGCGATTCATGCCGTTGTTTGCATGGTCGTTATTCGAACCTAATATTTTATCCTTGGGTAGTGTTAGTTTAGGACGTGGAGTGACATTTGGAGCTTATGTTTCTTAGTTTTGAGTGGCTATCCTTGCGGAGGTTATCCCATAAATCTTGGGTTTGAATGGAGATGGTAGATTGAGATGTTGTTTAATTTATTTTGAATTGTGGAGACTTGGTTGCTGATTATGCTAGGAGGTTAAAAATGTGTGGAGAAGCTAAGGAGAGGATTTAATTTGCATCAACATAACAACTAATAAAATTTACTTGCTCTCAATGAAAAGCAAGAGATCAAGATCACCAATTCAATGAGAGGTAAAAGTGTAAGAAAATAGTATAAATATTTATTTTGGTGTGTCAACGATACATGCAATACAATCTAAAGTATATTCTATAATTTTCTCTTACAGATTTCAAACTAAAAATTCAAAATTCCCAAGGAGTAGAGAGCTTTTTCTTGAAATTTAAGATGTGATTGAGTGGTTGCTTAGTGAGTTATGGGTTGTTCTCTTGGTTTAAGGAAAGTGGAATTACTTGGCTCCTTGATGTGGGGGGATGATTTGTAACCATCTTTGGCCATCTCATGAGATTATAAAAAGGTTGTAAAAGCAACTAAGTGAGTTTTCGTCCAATGACACAGCAAAAAAGAGAAGCCTTTATTAGCCATGTCCTTCACCTTCCTTGATGCTTCCGAAATTCCCTCTTATTCTCTATTATGGTTAAATGATAAACCAAGAAAGTGTAATAATACCAATACAATGAATCACATACAATAATAATTATCTTAATACATCTATACTTGAATTTAAAGAAACTCATACAAAATAATTAATTATTTCAACTACTTGACTGTTGACAATCCTAATATTTTGTCATAGACCTTATAAGTGGCGTGTAATGTAATGCATCATCCCAGCTGAAGCAATTGCCATTTCAAATGAACAAGTTTACTTGGGATGTATTATTAAGTCGGGAACTGTTCTTCATTGGTTTTCATTTCTCTCCTCTTGCTAGTATGCTATTAATAGTTGTTTATATTGCATTAGCATGAACCAAGAATGAGTTACATGATGAATGAAACACCAATTTTTTACATATTTTAAAATTATTTGAAAAATAAAAGCTAATCAAATTTCAATGTGGGTATGTGGTGAAGAAGGTATGTCAAATCAAGTGAAAAATTATTATAATAATTTAGCTAAGTTGGGAATAACACAAAAGGAAGCTCTTTATATGGGTAAAAAGCTAAGCAAATTTGTCGAGTGAATGTCAAATAATGCTATAAGGTAACATTAGTTGGTAGTCCTACTTTCTAATAAAAATTAGATGCAAATTTTTCAAGGATTATGATATTTTTTAAATAAAAAAAGGAATTATCATATTATTGTCTAGCCATTTTTACTAGCAATAGAGGCATATATGAACTTAAACATCTCATAGTAAATCTCAACCAATAATATTGATTTATTCTTGAAAATAAAAAATTAAAGATAAATTAATTTGGCATGAGATGTTAGATGACTTAGTGCAATCAATTACTCAAAAATTTTGTGCCAATAGAGAAGATACAACTATGTTTTTATATTTAATGTTTCAATCGCCTCATACTTATTTGTGTCAACAAATGGAAAAATCAAAAGTGGTTAGGATAACTCTTGTCCCCTTAAATTTGAGAGAAACTTAAAGTTAGTATTTAATACACACACACACACTATATATATATATATATATATATATATATATATATATATATATATATACTTCCCACCTAACTTATGCACACACTATAGTTTGTTACAAACACCCTCTAACATAAGTCACAAAACACCCATAACCTATTCATTCATTATGGCCTCATTAAAGTTCATACCTAATTATCCACAATGAACTTGTAGAAGACATGATAATTGTTATCTTATCCTTGATAGTCATTTATCATTTTCTCCCTCTAGATGACCAATTGCACTAAGAAAGATTCTAATTCATGACATATGTTGTGACAACAAATTAACTTAGGATCACTTGGTTCAACCAACTATTCTAAATGCCTAGATAAATTAAGAAAATGCAAATAAAGCTTTATAATCAATGGTTTAGTCACCCTAAATTGATGAGTGCATTGTAATGTTTATTACTTAAGCTACCATCATGGTCAAATGAATTTTCTATAAGCTTATTTTCACTTCATGAAAGTTACGTAAGCATATTTTCATCACCCTTAAAGTTCACATGTCTTCCTTGAATTCTCCAGTCCTTATGGAATATTCTTCAAATATTTATGAAGGTTAATATTTATTGTAAATTTTATTATGCTCTTCTTGAAAGTTCCATAAGCTTCATTTAAAATATTATTTAAAATCGATAGAGTCTCCTATGTCATGGCTTAAACATGTTTTTCTTATTTGATTCTATAAATAGTTGTAAGGAAAGAGACTCTTTTAAATTGTTTCACTTATATGGTTGTTTGCCTATTTTTCTTTGTTTCAAATGATTCTTTATGTTGCCCTTCTGAATGGTCCCTTCTATATGACATTTAAATCTTATAAAGGGGAAATTAAATTTATTTTCTTAATGTGATGAAAAATGAATACGCAATACCTGCAAATTCTTAATATTAATTATAAATTAAATGTTCATATAACTAAAAGGCCTTGAAATATTTTAAAGATCTTGAAAGATCCAATTTTAATTGGCATCAAAACTTTTACATCTCTTTTCTCATATTGCCATAACAAATATCTTTCTTAAAAAAATTGTCAGCCATATGCTTATGATGCTCAAAGCTTTACTTTATAATTTTTTGATGGATCTTTCTAATGGCCTCTAGAAATATTTGAGTTTATATTACCTTGTGCCACTCATTACTTCCTTCTTATTAGTAAACAGAGAATTCCAGTTCCCAAATAAATTTCAAGTGAAAATTCAAGGCTAATCTCAAATTTCAATTTTACTTCCAACCTACAAACTGCTTTGTTTAAATTATGCCATATACATTGATGTTGTCATATCAAAACTTAGATTTTTGACAATGTAACCTTGTACATCATCACTAAAGTTTTTTTTGTTTTTTTAACCTTTAGGTGTAAGATATTACTCCTCTTTAGGTTTGTATCCATTGTGCTCCAAATTTTATGCGGAAAAAAAAAGAAGAAAAATGGTTGTCCCTATAAAAATTATGGATAAAGATGATTTGAAGTATTTCTATACATGGTAAACAAGTAAAGGGATTTACATGCCTTAAAGACAATTCTTATGTATTTGTATATCTAACACAAACATTAATATTTACTTACATAAAAATTAAATATTTAATATCAAATCAAGCACATCACCAATATTGAACAAATTTAAAGTGGAATATTTTTTTATGCATATCTCTTGATGTGATTGTAACGTTGAAGTTTTATATAAATAAATTTCAAGTTTAGATGTTAAATATGTAAATATATAAGCATTTTGTGATATGTTTAAGACTTTAAAGAAAAATGGACTTATTATTCCTTGTAAGAAATTAAGCTCAATATCTTATTAAATCTATGTAAAATAACAATATGTAATTAAATTCTTTCTTGGTCTGAGTAAAAATTCCATGGAAATCTTGAATATGCTTTTCTATTTTTGTTATGGCATTATAACAAGCATTCATAGGCCTAATTTTTGTTATATGGCTTCGAAGAGCTACACATAATGAAAATTCTAAAGCATTGCTTCACATCTAAGTTGATCTTGAAATAATGAATACATTAATTTAAATATTGCAGCTTCTCTAAAGTATCTTGATAGCACAACTAAATTTAGTTATAAACTTACTTTAGGTTCCCTTTTAAGAAGTATTTAGTTATCTACAATTACTTCATTAGATTATCAATCTCTTATAATATACACATGTTTCTGGATTGTAATTTTTAGTGTTCTATGATAACTTCACTAAAAGGAGAGGTTTTTGTCAACAAAATTCCTAAGAAATCGTCCTTCTTGGGATTACTTTTCAAAATGGTGAAGTCATTGAGAAGTTGATAAGGTTGTTATTAATAAGCTTGTCAAGATGGCATAGAGAAGTCAACCTTAGTAGGATGATTTTATACAATGGTAATATAGTTGTAGCGATGAGGGCATTGAGACAAAAAGAAGTCTAGTGGACTATGTAAAATGCATCTAAGAATTTAACAAACTATATGACAAAGTGTGTGAAATGGCATTGCATTTGAGAATTTTGATAGATACATTCATAACATGTAGGCTAGTGTGTGATGGGCGTTCAACCTCATATTGCAAAGCTCACAAGGGTGTTGGACATGGGCGATATCTGCAACATTGATTAAATGTATGCAAGGTGCTTGGGTAAGTGCTCTATATTTAGATTATAATTGGCTTGTGAGTTATGGTTAGTAAGGAGAGTTGATAGTAGGGAGCTAATGACAAAAATTTACGAGGTAAAAATTTTAGAATTTATGCTATATGACATCATATGGAATGAAATCATCATGATTGTTTAGAGTGAAGTGAGTTGAGCCTTACTAAGTTTAAAAAGGAGGCTAATAATCATCTGTTGACCTCACTTTTGGTTGAGGTCTAGAAAACTTCTTTAGTAGCCTAGGTCTAGCCATAGGACTTTCCTATTGACTAGTCTTAGAAAATTAGAAGAGGTACCCCACGATTAGAAATTCAAAGCCTTTCTCTTTACTCAACTTGAAGTTTCACATATTGATCTTAACTTCTAGCATTTAATAGGTAAGATCATTGTGAGAGGATTCAAGAGGAGTTCCTATAGGATTACTTGGCCTTAGGATTGACCCTGGGTGTTGGTTTGGAGTTAGGATACACAATATCCTCACAAATATAAACCCAAAATTTCTTGATTTTGATCCCTTAATCTTTTGGGAGACTCATGTAGATGGTCCCCTAAACCCACCTGCCCTAGGCTAGGGCTTAGCTAAGACTAGTACATAGATGACCCAAATGGGTCCATAGCACTTTTATGATGGTTAGCTCCCTAATTCTATCAAAAATACTCAACTTGGCTTTTTTTCACTAAACTCCCCCGAATTTCTTAAGTACCCTTGAAACCCTAAATTTGGCCAAAATTTCCAAATTTATTCAAGATACCCAAATTTGTTCAAAAATCACGTCAAACTTTTTGAAAATATCCAAATTACCCAAAATCACTAAAAAATTGCCAAATTACCAAAATGCCCCACCTTAGCCCAAAATTTCAAAATTTCCAAAAAATTCTCAAAACCTCGCTAATGTTCCCAATTTTGATTTTTCTCAACTACCACATGACCCAATTTGACCATTTTGACCAAAACCCCCAAATTGTCTTTAAAGGTCCAATTTTCGTAAATTCACTTCAAATGTCCATCAATTTGGTCCCAATTTCTCCCAATTTCAATTCTAAACTCAAATTCACCTTCCACATGACCAATCTAAACAAAATCCAAGCTCAATTGGCCCATGCTTTGAGCCCAATTTTGATCTAAAGCAAACCCCCAATTTTGGTCACATGACCTAATCTCACCAAATTGAACCCACAACCCACTTAATTTGCCACAATTTATGTTGAAAACTCTTCATAACACTCTTATACATCAAACTTGACCTTCAATTGGCCTGGGGGAAGCCTCAATTTCATTTATCTTTAACATAAGTCCAAAAGCTCCAAATTTACCCCAAAATTCCATCAAATTGATTCCCTTCAAGTTTGACTCAAGTTTAGCCCTACATGCTTAATTTAAGTCTAAATCCAAACCCATCAAAACCCATTCAAATTGATCACCAAATCAACTTCAAAACAACTTTCATCCTTCATGAAAATTGTTTATTATGATGTTCTTAACCAACCAAAACAATTAATTTGAGCTTAGCCCAATTCAAGCCCAAGTTTGACCCAAACTTAGCCCAATATGCTTAAAATGGGTCAAAAATCAAAAATCCACCAAATTGATTAACCAATTGACCTCAAAATGACTTTCACCCTTCATGAAAGTTGTTCCTCATGATC
>NW_018164845.1:57242-57900 GCF_001263595.1 Phalaenopsis equestris | reverse complement strand
ATTAAAGTCCCCAAAACTTCAATTAATTTTAATAAATCACAGAAAATTCAAAAAATTATGAAATTTTGGCCAAAGGACTTTCTGGTCTGGGGCTAGCTCACATAAAAATTTCAAATGATTAGAAATTGTCTTAATCATCTTTTTAAAATTTTCTTTGAAGATGCATATTTATGCATAAAAATAATTATATGAATTAAATTAAATTGTGAAAATTCACATTTTCTCCTCTGATATCTTAATCGACCTATAATTCAATTGTGAAAATAATTACATAAAAATTATAAAGTCATTTGACTTAAATTTGACAAATTATGAAAGTTTGAACCCTTAAAGGCAAAATTGTAATTTTGAATATTTTGGTCTTAATGAATATTTAGGCTTAATTAAAATGGGAAATGGGTAATTTCTGATATTAATTAACTCGTTTGATGATTTGCAATCTAAAAGGGGCTTAATTGGTAGAAACCCACTTCAATTTGCTAAATCATAAGATAATTCCAATAATTATCAAAATTTTGGAAACTTCATTATCATAAAATGACTTTTGAATTTAGGGGTATAACTTTGGAAATCAATGATTTCATACCCTTATTTGATAATCAAAATAATATTAATGATCTTGATAATGATCATTTAAAGTTTTAAATCTTTTCAAAAT
>NW_018164845.1:4012-55795 GCF_001263595.1 Phalaenopsis equestris | reverse complement strand
ATGTCCTTACCATTTGAATTCCTTGAAGATAATTTTGCCTTGATTTCTATCGAAAGTGTTCTTAGGTAACTTCAATTATCTAAGATGTAATTAACTATAGGGGCTTGCCCTTATAGGAAGCTTTTCCCGAACCCAACATAATATAAACCCTATTTAATTCCTTATATTAAATAGGGGAATTTGCCGACCAATATATTGGTTTCGCAGACCAAACGGATGTCATAACTTTCTCTAGTTTATTTGATCGAACCTCACCCTCAATTCTTGTGTTCATCCTTCGGGATAGATACAGGATTTGAGGTAAAGCGCTCTTTCATTTAAACTATGAAAATTATGGGGTCAGTTTGACTTCATCTTTTTCAAAATTAAAATTTTTTAAAATGTCCTTCTGAAGCGGGCAACGGGATTTCAATTCCGATGACCGACAGCTTCTTACGGGCAAACCCCACACCAAAAATAGTGCCGACATCATCTTTTAAATATATTAATTGTTTATTATAAAAAACCTTCAAATCTGCTACAAGAATATTCTATCATATAACTTGATGAATCTGCTTATTAACCCAATTTACTTTAAAGAACTCAAGTTTTCCACATGAGTGTTAAAATTTGATATATTTTGATTTTATGATAATTTGCATAGAGTTAACTATTTTACGCATAATTGATCAATTAAAAAATAGTCCAAAACCAATGCCTAGAATATTTTTAAGGGAATGATTTTTTTTTTGTTAAATCTAAATGAATATTTTCTTTATTAGAAAGTTTTTTGAGTTGAAAAAATTGATTATACTTAACACTAAATTTTCATTCTAGTTGGATACTGAGAAGTGCATAAAACTCATACAATAATAGATTATGTATATAAAAAAAATAAAAATAACTAGTAAAAAGTGTGCAAAAAAAAGTTTATTTATAAAAATCATGGGACATATAATGATCGTGCAAAACATCACAATGTTTTTATTACATTATTGGACATAAAATTTCTAAAAATGAGAAAAATGTTGAACATTAAGATAACATCCATTTATTCATTATCACTACAAATTGTATTTATCAATTCATTCTCAAAATCATTATTTATATTTAAGGAACAGTCCTAGACTTCCAAAATTTATTTTTTACCTTCAGTATAAAACTTAAGCTTGCTTATCGATTAAATCTTCAAGTGAATTCTCTTCAATAAGTTGCACTCTAACTTTTCATCAAATCTCTATCATCTCATCATAAGATTTATAAATATGATCAAGACATCATAATGGTAATTCACTATCAATGAAAAATTATTGTCATTCTATATAATGTTGTGAATCTCTCTCTGTGAACTATGCCCCCCAATGATTTATTCTTTTAAGATCCATAGTGTTTTTTTTTTGTGCATTTTAGCTAATATATTCACTAAAATAATCAATCTTTTGGCACTGTGAAAAGAGGACAATCATCCTAAATAACTCAATATGACATTAGAAACATGGGAAAAAGTATCTTCAAACTATTCATTGTATAGGTATTTTTAGTGAAAGTAAATATTATAAGATTTATCGTCATTACATTGTACACCAAATACATATTTATTTATTTATCATATGCACAACTAGTTTTGATTAAATTTAGAATAAGAATATGAATTCAATAAGAAAATTGATTGATATAACTTCCCATCATAGTTTGAAAACTTAAATGATATTTTTTTTTCATATCTCTCTCCATTGAAGATTTCATTGGGGGCGACACATTAATTTTTGCAATTGATATGAATTATTTGATAAATAGTAGAAAATAGAAGCCCTTGAATCCCACATGAATAGAAATAAATATTGGGTTTTCTTTATAATATAACACATATAAAAAAATTATTTATTTGGGCTCTCATTGGAATTTTTATGACAATAACAATGCATGAAATCTTGCTTAAGAGACTCTTAATTTTTTATTGAAAAAATTACTTGGATAATAAGATGAAACTTTGAATACCTCTACACATATATTTGAACAACTCCAAAATCTTTTATACTTATAGTTGAATCAACAAATCCTGTCAAAAGTTCAAAATAAACAAATAATTAAATAATGATTTATTAGCATTTTTGTTTGAAGTTTTTCCCTTCCATTTAAACGACAATCTTTTAACAATAAAAAAAAATCTGAAGGAAGTCTTTGATATCCCTAATAACCACAAGGTTTTATAATTTTTAATTCCAAAACTTTCATAAAAAATCATCAATTATGCATACTTTATAATTTCAACAACATAAATTTAGGCACAAAAAATTCTAAAAAATAAATTAATAGAATTGCATGAGTTATGAGAGTGTACAAAAGAAAAATGAACTATATTGAAAAAAATTGATTGAAAAAATAAGGTAGATTTTGAGAAAAAAAAAGAAATAAGAGGTAAAAAATCAAATTAGCAATCCCAAAAATCTATTTACATGTGAGGATGTCATGATTCTAAATGGTGGGATTAACAGTGTAAACTAGTCGAGTTGAGCTCAAACCACCATCAACTAAATTTAAGTTGGATTAATTAATCATATTTAAGTTCAATCTTGAGCTTAGATCAAAGAGTTTATGTCGGCTCTTGAGTAGAATTGTTTAATATTAAAGGAAAATATTATTTTAATTCAAGTAATTATTGTAAAAAACTGATAAAAATAAGAAGAAATCATGAGAAATACATTTAAGATAAGTAAACAAAAATTTTTTTAATATTTTATCTATATACTAAAACTTCAGAATTTTTTTCAGGAGCATTTTTTATCAGCATTTTTATAAATGAGTAAGCTCAAGAGTGAACGAATCACGTCCTAACTGTCTTAAGCTTGGCTAGTTAGCTCACCGAGCTTAGCTCAAGAGCCATTTATTGAGCCAAGCTCAGGTAAGCTCACTAGCTAGCTTGACTCTATTACACCTATAAGCAAGATCATTCAAGGACTTTCTACAATGAGGGAATGGTTTGGGTCATAAAATTTAGAGCTCTAATTGCAATTTAAAATCCACAAAAAATAATGTTTTTGCATATTTAGTGATAACTTCTACTGAGAGAAATATCTATTTCGTTGACATTTTCTTTTTGTAAAGCCTTATTAATAATTTCCACTTGTTCATCTATAGAGTTTTCATTTATTGAACTTAATAGCTTCCTTCATCATGCTCTTGTCCTATATCTAGAAAGTGATCATATTATCTAATTTAATATTTCTTATGTTTGATGATTTTTTTTGCAAATAATTGTCAACATTCATAACCATTCATCTTTTGATATTAGTGCTCAACACCTTCCAACTTAACTTTCAACATTTGTTGTTTCCCATGTATTGATATATTCCCATTGTTGACTAACACATGACAATGATCACTCATAAAAACTGACCCAAGTTATTTAGCCATACTTATGTTTGCTATTAACTAATTGACATTATTGTGTTATAGCACAATCAGCGATCATTATATGATAGAGTTTCTTCAACACACATTTTTAATTCCAATCCCATATTGCTCAATTATTGGAAGGCTAGAAAGATGTAAATAAAAATTACTCAGTGGATGCCTCAAATTTTGATAGGCCCAACAATTCCATCTTTTATTGGATATTTCACTTAAGAAAGTTATCTTATGTGCATGCATGTATTTTATTTATCTAAATGTGTGTTGGATGTTTGTATAATCATCATTTATTAAAATACTTATTTTCATCATTTTTTTTGCAAGAAATAATCAAGATGGTCTCCGAAATTATCATTGTTGCGTGCCAAAAAAATCACGTTGATAGAATAATAAATTAACATCTCTCTATTATACTAAAATGCAACACATACATAAATGATGAGAAAGAAATAGGAGAGGACACCAAAACGTTTTATGTGAAAAACCTGGTAAGAAGAAAAATCAATGATCTAGCCCAACCTAAATGATTCACTATAAATTTGTAAGTATAACGATTGAACCTTATCCTGTAACTGGGAAAGTGTTACAATATTATACCAAGTACAACATTTGCTTGTACACAATATATAGAAATATTTAGTGTATTCTGAATATAAAACTCGATATTAATTGTCACCGGGAGTTATCGTTATATATTTAATACGTCGTATTTGAGGTATGTCTTTGAATATTATATGAGATACTTTGTTACTCAACACATTTCTTTGTTATTCAATAGGATACTTCATTACTCAACATAGTACTTCTTTACTCAACAAAGTTCTCCAACGACAACAAGCAAGTTGTAGTCAGTGGTGGTTGATGTGGGGGAGTCGGGCGGTGGTTGGTGGTGGTTGATGTGGGGGTGTCGGACGGTGGTTGGTGGTGGTCGACGACTAAGGAGGTTGAAAGTTGTCGCCAAAACTTTAATTCAAAAGAGCTCTGAAATTAGGTTTTTTTTCCTTCCTTTTCTTCTCATCTTCCCCATCAAGTGAAAAGAGGAGGTCTATTTACAGCCCCTAGGGGACGGGCTTTATTTTCCATTGGTGAATAACTCTCTTAACCATCCAATCAATTAACTCAAGTTGATTCCCGTTGATCATAGGAGATTTTTTGATGATATAATAACTTTAATGACTTCATAACTAGGTGATATTGGGCATTTTGGATTCCTCTCATCAAGACGCTTAATTTTGTTGTAGGTACAATAAATTTGGAGTTAATTTGACCCTCCAAATATCTAAGCAAAGCTTCAAAAGTGGTTTGATGGCCTAATCCAGATTTAATCGAACATAGATTAGAAAAATTTTAGCATTGATGGGTTTGTCTTGTCAGATGGTCAATTAACTATAAGTTTGATAAAATTCAAGCTATGAATGATTTTTAATATCAATAAGAGCATCTTATTGCTAAAAAAATACATTAGAATTCATGCCAAATGATAAAATTTAGTAATGACACATCAATTGTACCTCTATTTTTGGGCGATGATGCTTCTCTCATCAGAAAAAAAAATATTCCGAAAACTCTTATTTTAAAAAATTTTGAGTTTTCCTTGGTGCTCTGCAAAGTTTTTGATGTATATTAGAAATCTCATGGTGGTAGAGTGACAGACTATTGTCTTAGCGTTGTACGAAAGTTCAACACACACAGATGAAAGATAAACAAGTGGTGATGACTTCAGAAGTTTTTACGTAGAAAACCTGTAAGGAAAAATTACAGGGTCTGGCTCAGTCGAGGAAATCCACTATTGATTGATGATTATAAAAATCCCTTGTCGCACAGACGGGAAAGAGAAGAGTAAATATATTTTTCAGATTACAACGTCGACTGGCGACGTCTGGTTAATGGTGATCAATGGTGGTTAGTGGTGGTCGCTGACGGTTGGCGGAGGTCGGCGACGGTCATCGATGGTCAACAACGGTCGACGATGGTCGTCGGCGGTCGACGGTGGTCGACGGTGGTCGGCAGAGATCAACGACGATCGCGCGGTGATGCTGAGCTGCAGCTTCTCTTCAAGACCTCAGGCTCTCTCTCTAGACTTCAGCTCCCTCTCGTGAGAGATATGAGGCTCTATTTATAGTATTCTGGGTGCAATTAATGCATGAATATGAACCACTTTGATCAAACGGTCCGGAGAGCTTTCCTCAATCACACAACGTTTAATGGACCTTTGAGTGCCTTAATGATGTTAGAATTGAGTGATCTTGGGCTTGTTGGGTTTGTCTTATTGAGACGCTCGATTCGAGTATAAACTTGTCATATTTGACAACTGTTTGACCTTTAAAATGTGTCTAGAAATCATTCAAGAATGGTTTAATGACTTGATTTGGACTTGATTTGACTCAGATTAGACTAGTTTTTATATCATTAGGTTTGTCTCATCGAACAGGTCAGTTTGATTATAAATTTGCTAAAATAGGAGCTCTAGATTAATTTTTATCAAGACTTGAAAATCCTGTGTTCAAAATATTACCTCGAGATTCGTGTCATGCCTCAAGATTCATGCTAGATGATGAAAAATTTATTGGTGGCGTATCGGTTTTGACGGGTTGATATGGTCACAAAAATGAACAACATGGAGTTTATAGCCTGGAGACATCGATGATGGCCGATGATGGCCTGACAACATTATTTTCATGATGACAGTGGGCGTGGGGATATATAGGCATCTAGAAGAATAATCTTGGCTGCACTGCTAATATTTGTGTTCATATAAGCATAACAGAAGTTATGGATTCACCTTGGTGGTATACTGTAAGTCATTTAACTCCACCACATTTGCATTGCATACTGTCAGTCACTTGACTCCACCACATTTGCATTGCCCACAGCCACGATTCAACTTGGTGGTATACTGTATGTCATTTAACTCCACCACATTTGCATTGCCCACAACCACCACTTAGTATATAATTTTTTATTTCCTTCTATATAGTTTTCAATTTCGCAAAATAAACACCAACATTACTTTCATTTTGTTTGAGATTAATCAATTATTGCTGAAGTTGGAAGATCTTTGATCCATTACTTTGCTGAAGTCACTCCCTCAGGTCATTCCAAATTTCATGCGCTGTTTCATGATATAAAATACCAGTTCTTGGAAACTAAATTTAGTATTCAAGAAATTACGATGTCTTCCTTTCTCATCCAAGAAAGCAAAAAGGTCTGGATTGTTGCATAACATGTAAAGGAAAAATATGCACACAAATAAGCTGAGTCCAGTGCTATTCATATGTAAGTTGAACTAGCTGATACATATACTTTGGCATGAGAGGCCTGTCCGAGCTAGCACATGGCCGGAGGGCTAGTGTCGCAGCGGCAAGCAATAACGGAGCTCACATCTAGTGACAAGGGTGTTGAGGGAGAGGGAAGAGAACAGAGGATTACGGTATACCTTATTGGCTTCAGCTCGGCTCTCATTTGTTGTTGTATCAGTTTAGTTACACATTACGCCTGGACTTTTTTTTTTATTATTTGCAAGATAAAGTGTTTTATTAAATGGGTATGAATGTTCAAATAATTTGCATAAAGCTTTATAATTTGGTTATTATATAATTGCTGTTAACATATATGCCTAGGAGTTAGGAGTGTGATATTATTATGAAAAGGAAGATTTACATGCATACCCACATAAATCATATTATTTATGCATTTTTTTAGTTAAATTTCAATTGGATATGTAATATGTGGTATCGTGCATTTGTCTTTGAGCAAATTTAAAGTTTTGAGCACTTTAAAAACTACACATTAGAATGTTCTCATTTTATCGCGTCGTTGATTGATTCATCTCCTACAGTTCTGTTGCAAACAGCTTCACTGCACATGGACAAAATCATCATTTATTAAAAAACAACTGTTTTCCAAACACACAAATCAAACAATCGATCAATTTATCTTGATCAGCTGCTGATCAGCAGTTTATCAAGATCAACTACTTATCAGCATATTATTGATAAGCTGCAGCTGCCCCAAACAGATCCATAATTTATACCAATGATGTGTATTGATAAGTATGAATTCATGTGAGCCATAATACATACATCATATACTATCTTCTAATAAAATTAAACTATTGGATAATATAACTAAATTATTAGGCAAATACAATCAAACAATTATACAATATATTTAAATTATCAGACATATATAATTTTTATTTTATAATTATATTTGTGAATTTTTTATAATCTAATTATATTAGCTAACAATTTAAATATATTTATTTAATTATTTTATCAACTAATTTAATTGTATTAAAAATTACATGTGAGGTATGAATAATCCCCCCAATTTTTTTTTTCTTGTGTTGTAAGACGTCCCAAGCCTCCCAAATGTTTGACCCCGCTTTTTTGGTCCTCAATTGTTCCGAGCCATTTACAAGCTTGCCAGAGATCATCTGCTGCTCAGCTCCTTGACAAAAGCCCTAGACGGTTTCGAGACCACGACGGATTAGCTAGTCAGGAGGAAGGTAGATTTTCTCCCACGATCTTATTCTCTAAATTGAAGCGGCTTCACGATCGCATTCCCATCTATACTTAGTTTCTGGTCCGCGCAATTTTGGATCTTAACTCTCCTGGCACCGGTCTTTTGCAGGAAGAGCGACTCAAATCTGTCATATTGATCTTGATGTGAGTATCTTTTTCTTCTCTGCTTATTCTTGAATCAAGAGGTTTTGAACTTTTTTTTGCTATTCGATGGTATTGTTGAGGTTTGAATATTGTTTGTGTTAATGCGGGGAAACGTAGCAAAATCGATTTGTAACATTCTTTTGGATGCTTCATGGTGAGATTAGAAATATTTCAAAATGTTCAACGATAACTAGAAGTTTTTTTTGGTTCGGAACTATCAGGATAGTTATTTGTGTTTCGTAGTTACTTAGGCACCGATTGCTTTCATTCTTTAGCCACATTTATTTTGAAAATAGAATAAATAAATAAATAAATAAAAACCTTGTGTATAAAGTGCTATCCTTGCAGTGCTATTGTTGGGCTGGAAAAAAGAAAACCTTAATTAATATTTGAAGATTATAAGATTGGTAACCTTTTTTGTTCTGTAGTTATTGAAGCCAATTCATGTAGTTTTTTTTTTCTGATTATTTCTGAGATCCGCTTGTGCCATTTTCTTATTTCATAGAATGCTTCAATTGGTATTAGTATGAGAACAGAGTAGGTTTTCTTACAAGGCATGCTAGTTAATTTGAATTATTAGAATGTAATATAGAATTTTTAGCAAGTCATTATTTGAACATTTTCTTAGCTGGTACATTGGAATGTGAAAATGGCAACAATTTGACATATGGGTCTGAAGTTTATGGTCATTTGACAATTGGGGGATTAACATTTGGTCACGCTATGATTGAAATGATAGAACCACCAAACTTCTCCTTTACTACACAGTTGTCATCATGCCCACTCCTTTGAAGCAAATCCCTAGTGCAACTTTGAAGTGCTTTTCTTAAAGAAGTTTCTGACGGAATTTTTCTTTTGTTTGTGTGTTCTTCATTTACTTATATACTCCCTTTCTTTGTTGTTATAATTATTTTGAAATGTTTCAAATAGGAATGCATTCTATCCATGATTTTTTTCTTTCCAATCAAGTTTTATGATTTTTATTGGTTTGTAAATGTGGATAATAAAACATGACCTTTTGTTTCTTATTATTTAGTGACTTAGCTGTGCAACATTTTTTGCTTTCTTCATTGAAATTGTTATTTAGGGCTGATGAGGAACTTGTTGACCCAAAGAAATATCTCGAAGAACGTTGCAAACCAAAATGTGTGAAACGTTTGTTCGAGTACCAGGTATTTTGTGAATTTGGTTCAATGCTTCATAACTTAATTTACATAGAATATTCATCATTTATTATAGCTTATAATATAGAGGAATTATCTTATATTCTCATTTGTTGTAATGACATCCTCTATCATTTGCTAAAGATGTTAATGCCAACTTGCGAGTGAAAATGATGTCATGTTTTTTTTTTTTTAGTATTTTTTTTAACTTAAATTTGCATTTTTTTCCCCATAATCTATAATGTTTGAACTTTGATGAAGTGGATATTTTGATCATACCCTGACATTTCATGGTAGTTTATTTTTTTCAGAGATGTTAGTTTGGTATGGATAATTGATGCCAACCTGCAATTTTACCTACACTTACGGTCTGAAGGGGTTGGCCTATTTTTTATATTGACTATCAATGTATTTAGATCTATTTTAAGAATTTTTGAATTGGTTTGGCTATGAAAATTGTTGTGGATTAACGAGATGTTGCAACTTTAGTGCTCGAGTTATTATCATAAGTTGGTAAGTGTCATTCTATGAAGTTGCTGGAAGTTCCGTGGTCCTATTGTATAGGAATCCTATGTGTGTGAGCTTGGAACAATGCTTACATTTCTCCAATTTATAGGGGCATCTTTATATATATTCATTGATGTGGAACGCTTCTCTCTAGAATCGAGCAGCGGCGATCCTTTTTATGTGGCCTTTCACATGTTTGTGTCGACCTCTTTCCATGTCCTTTGTTCGGTGTGTTCAATAACCTATTCTTTTTGGTAGCTTGTGCAACATACTTTTCCACTTTCTTGGCTTTCTCCTATGATCAATAACTTCTACATTGATTGATTTCTATGGTTTTCGTACCTATTTTGAAAATTCTTTGGTTGCTGCTGCATGCAATTTGAGGTCTGGAGCCCTTTTTTCTTTATTGACTGATTATCATAGTAATATGTTTGATTTTTTAAGAGTTGAATTTGCTAAAATAAAATTAATGAAACTTTTTGGAAACTTTTTTATCGATGTCTTGTTGCTAATACAAAAGTGATGTGGGGTGATATAAACAATTAAGCTGTAGTATTTTCTATTCTTTGATCATAAAGGCGGATGGCATGATCAAGTCTAGAACTTTGAACAAGGTGACTACTTTGTTTGACCTTTTTTGAGATCTTAAAGTCTTGTAGTCAAATATAAGTTTTAGAATAAACTATTTTTTTAATGCACTCACTAGTAATTAACTTAATAACAATCGCCTTATCACTATCCTTTGTGATTTTAACAATTTAATATTTAAAATCTCTATTCTTTATCATCTCTCATTCCATCCACATTTGTAACCTACCCAACATACAATAATTTATGACTATTTTTTGTCTTCCATTCAACTTATATAACATGTGATATTTGTTTTTTATTGGAGTCAATATGCCATTCATTCTCTTGCCTTTCTCTTCAAAATCCTAACATGCATGCAACAAATTTAATCTTAGTGTTAGACCTAGTAAACCCTTATACATTTCTCATTGCAATTGGGTTTAGTTGGGGAGCATGAGGATTCTGGGAGAATTACTGTTCAATTTTTATTACCAAAACTAACATATTTACGATCACATGCGATGGAAAATAAGATCCTAACCAATCCTAAATAAATCTATAAAAGAGGGACAACTTATCTCAAATGTAGTAATCAAATTGTAAGTTATCTAAATAGACTTTTTGAAAGAAAAGCCCATTCTAAATTGGATCACTGAATAATGGATCTTAGATTAGTTAAGCAACCCCTATGCTATTTTTTTTGGATCAAAATCCCATGATTCAGATGTTTTGCTTTTGGATCTTAATAATCTATTCACAGATTTACAATGTGTCCTCTTTTATTAACTTCTAACTATTGGATCTTCTATGAGGAAAATTTGATCTAAAAATTAACTCCCTTGACAATCTTCATAATGAAAGTAGATTGTTAAAATCATTAACTTAATCACCTATGCCCAAATGGATGGTCAAACTGGCCATTTCATTGATTCAATCCCTGAATCACGTGTCACTTTTCATAAGATTTCATTGCTATGAAATTAAAGCTCCAAATGAGGCAAAGTTGTTTAATTAGCTTTCTTGGTGTATCGTTTAGCTTTGCTTGATAATTGAACTTTTCGGCCAATGTAGAATGCCTGACAGCCTTTTGTTTCAGTAGGATTTCTAATTTCAGTGGTACTTTTTACTCCAAAAGTAGATCATCCATAGTAAACAAGATCTCTTTACATTAACCATGAAGATTGAAGGTTCAAAGGGCTTCAACTTCTTTACATTGACCTACGAATGCATTTTTATGAATGGTGATAATTCCGGTTAGCAAGCATTTTCAATCTCCAACCTTTCTGTGAAATTTAAAAGTCATATTCGATTGACTTCAGCTTCTTGTTTTTTTTTTTTTTAGGCGATCTTTGTCTAAATGTAATTCTATTCGTAGTAAGAAGTGTTCCTTGACACAATGATGATCATGCATACCCTTTTATGGTTTATTGAGTTTTTTCCAATTACTTTTCCACCAATCCAAAGTGAGCTAATATATGTTAGTCGGAATTGGCTCAAAAAATAGTTATCTTGATTATTTATAATGAAGTTATGGTGGGACAATGTTGCTTCCTTGCAGTGATGGTTTTCTTTAAGGGATTAAAATGACTATTTTGAAAATCTACCCACTCTATATGAAGGTAAGTTGACTTGGTATGAGCAATGTGCAATCCGAGTTTTGTTTGCAATTTTGGATATGTTGCAGTGAATACATCATTTGCTATACTTATGTCCTACTACTTATGTCCTACTACCTTTATGGCTATTAAGAGTAGCATTATAGATTTTACTATGTTATTCACTTGAAAGTGTCTGACTGCTTTGGAGGCATTTTTGAGTATGATATGCATTTTTTTCCTCCTTTACAGATAGGTTCATCTATAAGAGTAAACTTTAAAACAGAAACCCTTCCTAGATCCTTTAATATCCTCTGAAAAAGGGATTTGTTGTAATAATTTTTATGCATATAAGGTTCAATTTACGGAATAGTACTCAAATGTTATAGTGTTGTAGGTTGTCAAGAGAGTATGATGGTCCTTTTGTCGTCAAGGGATCATGATGAATCGTTTGAGAGTAGTCCTCCAACTCATATGTTGAGCCTAACTTGGTCTGTGACTACAAATATTTAAGTGGCCTGTGATTAGTTTGCTTTACATTTTCCTTCCCCAAAAGATATGCACAATATGTTCCAAAAAAACAAAAGAAAAAAAGAAAAAGATATGCACATCATTGTTTCATTGCTTAATCTAGTGCTAATAACTCTTTGATGCATGTGGGATAATTCTTTGGTGTTCTTTGGAACATTTCAAAGTGTTATATAACTTTGACAAGACTAAAATAGGCACCTCACTTATCTACTTTTTTAATAACATGAATGCATCATTTTGCTTTTGGACTCATTCAACCTCGAAGTTGACATTGGTTGGAGCATGTCAATGCGCTACAAGTGCTAAAAATTGATGAATAAACTTATGAACATATTCACATGCTCTTATAAAATTTCTCACATCAGCCATTGGTTGTGGTTTTGACCATTTTATGATTCCTTCACCTTTATAAGATCAATATTGATTTTCCTATTGCCTACTTTAAATTCAAGATAGACTTTTTTTTTTTTTTTTTGAAAAAGTGATATTTTTATTTTGAGCTGATGTTGCTATTGTAGATGGAACACCTTTCCTCAAATGCTTCGAATTTTCTTCTCATGATCTATTGAAGATTAAGATATTATCTAGATTGATGATAACAAAGTGTTACAAGTATATGGTTGCATAACTTCATTCAACGATGCTATGAATTTAGCAAGAGCATTATAAAATTCAAATACCATGAATAACCACTCGTACAACCCTTGCCTTTTCTTGAAAAATGTTTTCCATGTATCTATCTCATTGATGCACACTTGGTGACAGCAGATCTAAGATCCAGCTTGTTGAAGAGGGTGACCGGATTCATTTGATCAACTGGATTATCAATTTGTTGCAATGAATGACGATTCTTTACTCATATTTTACTTGAGGATGTCAGCTATTACGAGAATAAGTAATCCATATGGCAAATTACTTGGCCTGATGGCTCCACTCTCTTGCAACCTTGTAGTATCATTTTGATCTCTTCATCCTCAACAACTGAAATTATAGCTGGATATCATGCTTGATGGGCTGCTTTGGTGCCAACCCTTGTACTTCCGGAAGAGCAATTCATATTCCTCCAAAAAAAAATTTAGCTGTAGCCTGCAGATCTCTGTCCTTGCATAATTTAAAAAGAGCAAGCCTCCTTGCTTCCTCTTTGTTGGGCTTGATATTCAAAAACAAAAATCTTTGCGTATCATGTATTACTTTTCCTGCTTGGGTTGCTGCCATGGTCCGATACATGTCATCATCTTTCTTTATCAAGCACTTACTATCCTTTGTTTTCTAGCACTACTAGAGGTGGCGATACAATGTTGTGTATCCATCATGTAGTTATGAACTACTAAAGATGAATTGATAATGTAATTTTTGGTGATTGCGAACTTCAACTGCTGTGATTACAAATTTTTGGTTTGGACTCTTCTAAATCCTCAGTAAGGGGTTAGGATGGGGGCTTTCAAGCCCAACTTCTACATAAGCTTGGTGAAAATCATGTTCTGATTTCTACTTCTGTCGATGATAGCATTGATCATCTTGTGCATGACTTGTAATTTTACAATTAACAACTCTTCTAATGCATCCATATTGATGGGCAATGCTACCACTGACTTCTTTGGCATTGCCATTAGTGATAGAGACATTGCTATCTTGTTCACTGGACTAGTATAGTTGTCCACCATAGTCACACTTTCTTACATTTCCCATCTTTCTACCACATTTTAAGAAAGTATTTAGTGTGCATCTTTTTCCGTTTTTCCTTACCGTGGTTGGGTATTTGGAAATTATCACAAAATTTTCTTGAGAGAGATGGGGTAGGCTTTGTAAGGCTTTTGCCTTTTTCTCTTTTTGAAAAGGGACGTTTCTAATTCTTTAGAAGTTTCTTGGGACTTGGTCTTCTTTCTTTAATTTGTACTTTCTATGGCAATTGCTATTTTACTACTGTGACTGAGATCCATGGTTGGTAAGAAATGAAGCTTATGAGAGATTTGGAAGAAAAATCTGCAGCTGTACTTCTTGAGAAGCCATGCATTTCTGATATCAATTCTCAATGCTATTACTTGTACCTTGAACTTAATAGCGTACTTCTACAAATATTGTCCTTGATGTCGTCTCAGATTGTGACACTTTTTTCCATCAGTTCTTGGTAGAACCCATTGAGTCTAAGTCATGATTAAATCCCTAGAATTATCCAAATGTTATTTCCCTTGACCGTATTAAAAGCTCCACCAAGCCGAACTTTTATGCCTTTAATTTAAGCCAATCAAATGACACATTGCCATAAATATTTTTCGCATACAAAATGAACTGCCTCCAATTGGTGGATCCATGCATCGTGTTTCTTTGCCTCAACCATCCCATCATAAGTGGGAATTTCCAATCTGGCCTCCACTCTAAAATGTTTATTTCTTCATTCATCATAGTGATATTATCATCCTCGTTGTCATCTTCTTTTATATTATTGACATGTGCTTGACTTGTATTTGCTGATTTGGAATCAGAAGGGTGTGTGAAGATGGGATCAGTTGGATTTGATGAGGTGGCGGTGAATTGCATCCTCATTATCTCTATCAACATCATTTATTCCATTAAAACTAGCCACTTATTTGGCTTAGCTTAGAAGAGGGCTTGTTTTCAACCATTATTTCTTTGTTTCTCTTTTGTTGCTTTTTTTATTCGTTGTGAATCCAAGACAAGAAGAGGCTATGCTGCTCCTATATATCCTTTATTTTTTTTTGTACCATGCTCAAAGAATGTGTGCTTTGATGCCAATTAGATCCCAATATACTTCTTACTTCAAAATATTGAAGTCCACAAATAATAAAGTAGAAGAGGATTAAAAGAGTTGTTCCTTGGCTAATGGAGAAACCCACAATACTTATGCTAAAAACGAAAGCATGCTACTCCTAGCTCAACCTTCTAGGTAATCAATGTTTAGTTCAAAGTGTGAAACTGGTAACTTTTTACACAACCCATTAAGTAATTAATCTTTTTGCAAAAATGTTTTTTAAGATCTATGATCTCTTTTTAGATTAATACCTATAGCTCTTGAAAGCCAAATATTCAAACCTAACGATTTAAGGTTTGTAGGAGAAGATGATTTGGTGTAGGCATTAATTTTGTCTATTGTGAGTTTTCTCTCTCTAGGTTCGCAAGTGAGTTTAGTGGTAGTTGAAAGCTGCATTCATAATATTCTAATAACAATTATCATAATCTTTAAATCTATCAATTCTTTATCTGATGCTAATTTGAAATTCAAATTACTTGATCATATTTTATGATTATAATTGTACAATATAATTAGTTCAAAGTGTAATAAAAATGTAAAATAAAAAAAGAAAAAATTAAATTGACGTTTTCGGTTTGAAATAACTGTTTCATCTTGACAAGTTTACTTAAATGACGGGCACCTTCCTTTGAACAAGAAAAAAATTAATAGAGGATGAGAGGGAGTAACCGATAATCGAATCATAGTGAAATAAGAGAGGTGATCTTGCAAGAAGGAGGTGAGTCGTGTCGTGCGAGAGAAGAAGGAAAAGGAAAACTCGTCTGCGTCTTTGGCAAGCCACTTTGCATGCATGCAACACATGTGAAGGAAGTGGGTGTGAGGAGTCACCACTGCTGCGGTGTTGGCTTATGGAAGCGTCGAAGCTGGGACGGGGGGACTAACTGGGAAGGAGTGGTGCTGAGGAGGAAGAAAGGGAGCTTTGTGTGCAGTGTGATTGTGTATGGAAGGAGTGGCCGAGGTCGAGCGACTCTATGCGAAGAAAGAAGAAATGGAGTAGCTTTGTGCTGGGGTGGGCCTAATCAAGCCATTTAGTAAGGTTAGGGTTTATGCTTAATTTATAAAAGATATTTGATTTATTTAGTTTGATGATATTAGTTTATATTATACCTTATTAAAAATAGGGATTAAGCTGGCAAGCAATCAAATTAAAGATTAAGCGAGTATAGAATTGATCAGTCAAATAAATTTTAGTAAGATGAGTTTAGAGTTTGTTTATTGAAATATATTTTTTATATATTAATTTGATTTGCATTTAGGTTGGTATGTGTTTATGTTAATTTACCTTAGGAAGCATAGAATAAATGCTATTTGGATTAAGATGATGATTTTAAAATATGAAAAGTGACAAAGCGAGGTAATTTGTAATAAGAAAAAAGTGAGACAAATTTAAGGTTAATTTTCAATTTGAGATTTTACATATTTTATTGAAAGTATTAATTATTATTTTATTAATATGTGTCAGAAGTAGAGAAGGAAGGATATTTGTATTAGAAATTGTGGAAAATTCATGGCAGTGAAAGTGGAGGGAAATATTTTTGTTTGCTTTAATATTTTTTCATGTTTAATCTTTTAAATAAAAGATGAGTATTAGAGGAGAAAATGTATATATAATATGATGTCAGTAGTCAAAATGGTAATTTTTCATTTGTAAATTAAATTATATTCTTTAGTGGCGCTTTCATGTAGTGGGATTAATTGACGCCGCCCCTCCCGTCGCCGTCTTTTGCCTAAGTAAATACATTTTTTTTAATTTACTTCAAACCAAACAAAAAAATATATAAAATCCTATTTACAGTGAACCAAATAACTTAAAAGTATTTCAAACACATTTTAATCATAATACTCTACAAATCTTTTACATTATATTTCATTTTCAACAAATCAAACGGCCCATTAATTTAGTTAATTTTTTATTTTTGGTTGGGAGTGTTTGCATGTTATTTTAACATCTTACAGACCTAAAATTGTTATAATCCATGAATTAAATAAGTTTAATATGTTTTAACTTGAAACTTGATCTTGCGATGAAGGCGTTCATTTGAGCTAATCGAGCCATCTATTTTGCTTGAATCATAAACGCTCTTTAGAATGTTTTTAGTTTTGATGTTTAATTTTAAGCTTGATTTGAAGTAATTTAACTCACTTTTGCCTTGACCATGAATAAATTTCTTAGCGCATATAAAACTATGTTTGTGACTATCAAAGTCATGATTATAAGCTACTAATGAGGTTAACAAACTTAGCTTTTTTGATAATACTAAATATGTTTATGTTTTATAAATAAACTTTGGGTAACATGAACTTCCTTGAATTTATGCTTACAATGATAGAAATTTTTTAAAATAGCATATAAAATAAATCATGTGAGCAATTTAATTTATAAAACAAATAGGCGAATGAGCAGCGGCTAAGATAAAGCTGTTGAAAGTAATTGCTTCGCACAACTATTAAAAAATACAAGTCATTAGCTGATATTTTGATATCAAATTTTAAATAAATTTAATGCATTTTGTTTTTTTATTTTTAGTGAGCAATGTATTTTATTTTTTGTAACTGAAGTGTAATAGTTTGAGACATCTGTTTTATCTATTATTTTTCATAAACATTTTTGTTGCAAATTGTTTAACCAAACAGGGGCAAAATGATCATTTATTCAACAACAGCTCCCAGTAAGCTGTTATGAATAAGCTACCTCAAAAAACAAGTCAGCTTATTCTGATAATCTGCAGATTATCAGATTATCAGAATAATCGGATAATCAACAGCTGTCCAAAACAGACCACTAATCTATAGGCTACACAACATTTCATATAGATGTATTGCCTAGGACAAACTAAAAATCAAACTAAAAATAGTTAAGGGCAAAATAAATATTACTCTCTCACCTGACATACCAAAAAGAAGGTCACAAGCAAGTTTAAGTATTAAAAGAAACTAATTTCCCTGAATCGAATCTATTGGGCAGTACCGACAATATTATATATATATGTATATATAAATTGCCCATGGAACCAATCATGATTATCATCACAATGCTGCTTTTGTTGTTGCTGTAATTTTTTATCATCTCGATCTATATATGCATCCAATTTTTCAAGATGAGAGAAATCCTTTGTCGAAGTGTACCAAGGATAACGATATGTTTGTTGTTCTTGGAAAAGTGATGGTGTTGCTGTTACTTCTTTTTGTTCTTCTTCACTACCATCAACCTTTATCACTTGCTTTCTCTCACCAGCATGCGAAGAGTGATCCAATGATTCAGGTATCAATGATTATATCTTAATTCAAGAATGCATGCAATCCTATTGTAAGATTGTCAACTACTAACTTTAGGACTGTGATTAGAGGCAAGTTTTGATCTAGTGGATAATTTTATTCATAACATTAAATTCAATTTGACTCGTGTACTAATAAGTAATCTACAAAAGAAGAGAATTTTCATCCTATCATAATCTTTGACAGAGTATTATGATGAAGTACGTATTGCATAACACAGGCATTCTTCACAAGGTAGATGTCCATTTGATAGGCAATGGGATAAGGGTGAGTTTCATAAAACTGTGTTTACATTTATCCTTTTAAAATACAAGTTGGTTAAAACTATACGTGGCATTTCCTTGTTAGTTGAACTGTCAAAAAAAGTATACAAATCATTATCTTTGATCTCAACTTGGGTTTTGTAAGTGCTGGAGAAATGGTGGAATGATTTAAGTCGATGCTAAGATTAAAAAAAATGCTAAGTTGATTTTGAGTGAAAATGTTGAGCGACTGAAATATGGAATTAGATGGTTCCCAAAAAAAAAAAAAAAAGTCATGGAGTAGGAGAGATGTTCTTGTTGTATCAGTTATGAACTATCTCTTGTGTAGGCAGTACACTTCATAATATTCCACTATCTGATATCTTAGGTCGTGTTGTTGAATTGGTGAAGAACCCGGTCTTTTTGACCATATGATCGTCTTTTAGAAACCACATAAGCTTTCTTGAAGTGGTGAGAATTTGGAAAGAAATGACTTCGTGAGGCTAGCACAATAGAATTCTTTTTTTTATAGCCTAAGCTAGACATATAAATCTAAGAAAATGGCTACAACTAACTTATCAAAACATTCTAATACTTATATAGCTGTTTTTGTTGGTAGTGAACTAATTGTATGGTGCAGTTGGATCCATGATATCTGGGTTTAAGTTTTGAAGTTTTGAACGAGTCAATTCCTGAACGAGTCAATTTCTTTTTTTTTTTTTTAATTTGAAACTTCATTCAAAATAAGCCATTTACTTTTTCCCATCTTTACGTGAACTTAATGATTTTCAGAAAAAAAAAATAAATTATAGCACATATTTGTTGTTTTGTCTAATGAAATTTAAGAATCAAATAACTATTGATTAAGCTGTAAGAATTGATCTACACAGTTTCCATCAGCAATGTTCCTTACCTTACCAGCAGACAATGTGATAACTTTTATTTTGTACTTAATCAGGATACTAGTGAATGTTCTATAAGCTGACTTGTACAAGTTTGTGCTCTTTTAGCCAATTTTGCATCCGATAGAATTTGAGTTGGAGCATTCAAGAAGATCAAATGTGCCTAGGATAGTGTACTTAAGTTATCTAAAACTACGCTTAATTGTAATCAAATTTTATTCTTTTGGATCTATTTGGAATCATTCCTATATATGCTACAAATAGGAGTAAGGTATGGTAATGATCATGCCCAAAACCAAAAATGATCCATTTAATTTTAATCAAACTTAAGTTATGCATACACATAGGAGTAAGGTATGGTAATGATCCTATCATTCCTCTATATAATTTTATATCGATTGATGCTTTACTTATATTATTATCTAGTTGTGCATTTTGGCTCATGTGGGTATTTGTACTTTTAAATTGACCCATTTAATTTTTTTTATTAATCCTTTTTTATATATGCTGTTTGACATAAGAATGTATCATATATCTAGTTTTATCCAGAAACAGAAAATAGTTTAATTCTCCTGTCCTATTCATTTCAAATTTCCCTCATGATCGAAGAAAATTCATAAAACATTTAATGACTAGTAGCTTCAAATAATATGTTATTAAATTAAAATTTCACAATTAAAATCTTTGATTAAATTTTATTAATAAATAATGTTGCATCAATGATTCCTTTACAAATCCATTCTCAAATAGGAATCTGCTCAACCTATCATACTATGCTTGAGGTGCTTGCTTTAAACCATATAATACTTTTATTGAACTCGAATATATGACCAAGATATTTTGAATCTTCAAATTTCGGTTGTTGATTTACAGATACATCCTCTTCTATTATGTTATTTGAAAAGGCAATTTTTACATCCATTTGATTTAACTTAAAATATTTGAAACATGAAAAGGCTAAATAAGAGGGATAGTGTTCTCCTTGAAGCCAAATCCTTTAATCTGACATAAATCCTCGAGCCTCATTTTACTTTGTTCCTATCTACTATACCAAAATCATTCAATTTATTCTTAAAGGCTCATTTTGTTCATATAACATTATGATCTCTGGGTCTAGGCATTAACTTCCCAATATGTCTAATGCATTGATTGATTTTATCTTCGGCTAGTGACATAATTCTACTCTTCCAGAAGGTTTTTTTTTTTTTAATACAAGATATTCCAAAACTTAAGTAGTACCTACATTAATGATTTATCAAATTTAACATCTATAGACTCTTTAATGACTCGACTCTTTTTATTAACATTCTAAATGATTTTTTTAGTTATCGAATAATTTTAGAAAGTAGGCTCAATTATATTTGGCATTAAAATTTTCCTAGCTCAAATTTTCATCGTTCAATACAAAATATTTACACCTACGTACGTATAGATATGGTAAGTTTGGTGTTCTGCCTTTTAAATAATTCGTATGATATTTTATTTGACATAGACTGAATATTTAGTTTATTTAATACATAACAAGCTGTATGCATGGCTTTTGCCCAAAAGTATTTATATAATTTGTATTTTTTAGCTTAGATTGGACAGGCTCAACTTATGCTTTTTATTTTCTTTCATTGTTACCATTTTATTGAAGTTTTATTGGAATTGAGAAATTATATGCAATTGCCATCTTCACAAAAAAAAAGTTCATTTTTTTCATTTTTTGAATTCTCTGGCATTATCATTATGTAGTGTAGAAATAAGATTCATTACACTCTTTTGAATCCATATTGGTAACAATTTTATAATCATAAAACGTGCCACTCTTATGCATTATAAACCTCACTCAAGTGAATGTGGCATATTCGTAAACATTGATGAAATCATGACTTGTCACCTAGACTAACAAAGCTGATAGGTTCAATAAAGCCTATATGTAAGATTCGTAAAGGTCTAGATGTAACTGTAGTCCTGATGGAATGAAGTGATTCTTTGATTTTTCTCCCAAGACATCATGGAGACACAAGTGATCATCTGTATAATGAAGTTTGGAAGAGTGATTCTTTTATATGTATGCATTGTGGCATGGCAGTTTTCCATGCCATAACTACGGTTCCTCTAGTATGATTTCCAATCATTCAACTAGTTTCAGTAATATTATCGATGTAGAAAATAATTAAACTGGCTCTTAACTATTTATAATTAAACATGGCTCCCAATAGAAGTGTGAAAATGTTTAGAAGATTTGTGAATTTTTTGGCTTATTAAACTTTTTAATACTATTTTAAAAATTGAAAAGATGTCTGAGAAGTAGAGGAAGATTATTTTGGTCTCTATATTTAAGAATAAAGGGGATTCACATTAAAATTATGGGAGAATGTAATTGAACGTAGGTCAAGATCTGATACAAATATTTCTCATAATCAATTTGGATTTATGGTGGGCAAGTCTATCATGGAAGCTATACATTTATTGAGAGGTTTGATGAAGAAGTGTAGAGAGAATAAGGTGGATCTACCTATGATTTTTATTGATTTAGAAAAAAAACTTATGATAAGGTTTTAAGAGAAGTTTTTTTTAATGATTTCTATATAAGAAAAGGTGTTGATATGACTTTTATTCAAGTCATTAAAGATATGTATATTAGAATTGTTACTTGTGTTTGAACAAAAGGAGGGTTGACCAAGTATTGTTAGCCTGGATTATAAACCTGAATTTATTGTTTCTACTGCAGGCCTGCGTTAAGAGAGTTGAAGCGGATGAAACTGGCCACAAGCACTGCACGGGGCAGTACTTCGATTATTGGCATTGCATTGATAAATGTGTAAGAAAATCTCTCTGGACATTTCGTTAAAAGGATTTCAGCTTGCACTTTTGCTTTTGGATCTGGAATTTTTTTAGTTCCTGCAGGTAAACTGATACACTGTTGTTTGATTTTGTGTTTAGGCTGCAGAAAAGCTTTTTGATAAGTTGAAATGACGAAGGATGCTGTTTTAACTGATTTATTAGTCTTTGTGCGACGAGCCTGAAGCTCTTGTTTTGTTTTGTTTCTTCAGAATAAGTGCCACTTTTTCTATCAATTGCCACGCTGAAATGCACGTTTTTTTGCGATACAGTTTTCTTTTTTAATATATTAGTAATATGACCGCATTCTTATGTTATCGAGCTTTTTTACTCTCCATGACTGTCAATTAATTATTCCTTCTCTGCTTAATTGTATTAAAATAATGACAATATTCAAGTAACTCCCTAAATTTTTGGAATTTTTTTGTGCTCATTGATTTCTCTGGCTCTGAACGGCATTCTTAGTAACAATTTTCCTTTATCATTTTGCTTGGAACAAAATTCTTATGCAGCATTGGATAAGTACTGTGCAGTAGTTCACAGATCTTAGTTTTATTCCCTTTTGGTTCATAATGTGGTTGAAACTGAGTTAGTCGTTTGTGACTCAACGTGACTCAACTTGACCTTGATTTGATGGATTGGTTGTAAGATTTTGGCGATTCAAAACTAGCAAAGACCAACACAAGACACTACCTGGGGGGTGGGGGTGGGGGTGGGGCAGTGCAACTTGTACAAATTTCGGAAGACTAAACATTTACTATAATGCAAGATTATCTTATCTTGCCGACTCGCATAAAGGACTGATGTGGCTTCTTTCTATCTTAAAAGAGAACAAAAATTTGAGTTTCGGTCATCCGAATCCAATTGAACAGGCTAAATCGGGGAAAAAGAATAATATGCCTTCCTCCAAAAGGCTGCATGCTAGGGTGGTCAAGCCTCCTCCAACATGGGCTCTCTTCTGGGCGTGATTTTTGGTTTTGGTAATCCAGACCTAGTTCTAAGGCCATACATGGAAAAAGTGGGGTTTTGATAATCTATACTTAATCATGATTGGCCAAACCAGATGGAAAGGAGTACAAACCTTCCTCCTTAAATAGTTTGGAAGGTTGGATCCGTAAAACAAAGGGAGCATTTGCCAGAATGTATGATCATCTTATCTTCTCTTACATTCCCTCACTACAGGAAGTTGATTTATTCTCAACTATTAGATTATGTTAGAAAATATTAGAAAACCATCGGTTAATAAAAATATGAGGACTTCTCAATGGTTTATTGGGTGTAGCTAATTCGGTAATCTTGTAACCTATGGACTTTCTGACGGTTTTTATCTGCCAACGACTAACTAATTAGCAATGGTTGCAGGTTTATGCTAAATGCATAATATTTGATAAGCCATCAGTTAATCATTGAATATATAAATGACACGCATTAGTCGTCGGTTAATATCAAAAATATACCTGTACGTTATACATCGACAATATACCGACAATCAGAGCCATTGGTTAATTCTAAAATGAAAAATTTGTAGGTTTCTCAGGTTATTTTATAGATTGAGTGATTGAGAAAATTCGATCGCTTTATCAATATATCATTGCGAGACTGTCATTTATTCTTCGATTTAGTAATTGATGGTCTTCAGCTGTCGGATCGAACTCTTATGCACTGGGTCTGGCGCTGTTGAAATTTTTGTTACAAAATAAAATAAAAAAAAGATTAAAGAAAATTAAATTAAATTCAATAATTATTTGAACTATATAATAATTACTCTTGTGACTTACATGGGTCGCCTAAGATTTGTTGTCAACCCAAGTTTGGTCCGACTGTCGCTTATGGGGTATGCTTATGTAAGTTGGAAACGGTGAGCTCTCGTCCTAACTCTAATGTTTGTTAAGATAAGAAAATTGTTATTATATATTTAATTTACAGTAATATTCAAGGCAATGCACAAATTAACTCTTGCCAGCCTCCTCTTGTATTCGGTGTGTGG
Source organism: Phalaenopsis equestris (assembly GCF_001263595.1). Classification (NCBI taxonomy): domain Eukaryota; kingdom Viridiplantae; phylum Streptophyta; class Magnoliopsida; order Asparagales; family Orchidaceae; genus Phalaenopsis; species Phalaenopsis equestris. The sequence continues at coordinate 31,363 of NW_018164845.1, read as the reverse complement.
GAATGCCTCACCATTGTACTTGGAGGCCCCTACACTTCCACAGTCATAACACAAATTTTCTTTGATTTGTTGACTCTTCTTGTGTTAATCCAGAGCATCCCAGACCCTGAGTAACGCGTCAAACACATTCTCCTTGAGCCAAAAAAGGCACTTACACGTCTTTCATACCTTACTGAGCATGTCATGAAGTTGGTCACTCCATTTGTGCTTAAAGTTTTTCTTAATGTGTGCATTATGCTTGAGGCGCCGAGAGAATTATTTTTGTATAATAAATTCAAATATGTTAAATTGATAAAAAAAAAGTATATGTAACTTTAGAGTAATCTCTTAGGTATATGCCCTAAACTCTCTAAATCATATATACCAAATTATTATCAGAATCTCCTTTCATGAATACCTATAGCTCATCGTACTTACACCCCGAATGATATCCCTGATAACATGAATAACCTATATATAGGGATGAAATCTGAAAATAAGATATAATTTTTTTTATATTAAATTTAAAAAAATATAAAACACTTTTTCCACTATCTTAAAAAGCTTAAATTTGCCCCACAAACTCGAGCTCAGAATTACTACTTATGCTGCCTGATACCTCTTAATCAAAAACAGCAACATGATGCACTAGTAGGTGGTGGTGGTGTTGGTACGGTAGAAGGAGGGGATGTAAGTTAAGGTGTGTGTTGAAGGTGATAGCGTCGAGGTGGAGACCTGTAGAGATGACTCAACAAAAACACTGGCCATTGTGGAGAGCTACATAGAAGTGTTAATATTCACAGTAGTGCTGTCTCATCGTCTGATAAGGGCCTTCCTCCCATACTGACCCCAAGTATGTCTCCGCATGGAGGAAGATCATTCCTGTCTTTGGAAGCCACCTATAACAATAGAAGAAAAATTAATTAGTGCACATAATTTTAAACCAAAATACGGTGTGTAATCTAGAGACTAACTAAACTAAAAATAAAAATTTACACAGTAAACAGAAGGAGAAACTGTGATGTACAATCTATTAATTACCGTAACTGAAATATTAGTAAAAATATTTGGTGAAACTACAGACAAAATGTAAAGCACAATCTACAAACTATTAGAATTGAAAACAGAAATCTACACAGTACAGATAAAGTGAAATTGTAATTTGAAATCTATAAACTAACACTATTTAAAATATAAGTAAAAATGACATATGAAAGTAAAACAAATTATAAGGTGTAATCTACAAACTATCACAACTGAAAATGTAAATAAAAAATATTAGATGAAAGTACATACCAAATATAAGGTGCAATCAATTAAGTAGTTTTTTATTGTCTTAGAAGAATTTTAGTAACTTACGCATATTAATCATTCTCGTGTAATGAGTGATTAGATGATATACTTAAATTTCATCATCTAAAGCATCAATTGTCATACTCATTGAGAGTAATTTCTTTGTGTTCGCCACTGACATTCTATAAATTTATCTCTTCATGGGTAGAATTGGGTGTAATACATAATTTTTGTCATTTCTATTTCTTGATGAGTGGATTCAATAGTATGTTAAATATCAGTAGTCGTTCTAGATTTATTCGTTATGACTATTGTCAGTCAAATTGATTTCTTCTTCTATCGAGATATCAAATATAATATATCTTTGTTTGTCTTGCTAGAATGAAAGGATCAAATTTAATATATCTTTTGTTCATTTTAACTTCTACAATATTATAGAGTTAGTTTACTCTTATTCCAAGATTGAGAACATAATCAAACAAGTCATTGTTGAATATAAATGCACTTCTTTCAATGAACTCATGATATTCTAATGGAACAACTTCTTTGAGAATCTTGTAATAATATGTTTTGTTATTTGACATATTATTTGTTTTAAAGCAAACACCAGAATTACTAGACTTTTTTCATTCCGATGAGGATATTATATGATATTTGTTGCCACACATCATAAATTTATTAAATTTTCACGATGCTCATCAGTCCCCAATAAAGATCTATTAAGGCTTAATTCGTTACACCTTTGTTTCAATCATGAATCTATGAATTCATAAAAAAAATCATGTTTTTATTATTTCATTCAAAATACTTCTAAATAGATATGTTAGATGAGCACAACTTATGTTTGATGTAAACTATTGATGGAAAATATTCTTTATCTCTTCTTCTTCATGTGAATTTAACGAATCTATAAATAAGCTGTTCACACATTCAAAAATTCATGAATCAAGTGATAATTATATTTGATTGAAAAAGGATGAAAAAGTACTAGTAAAAATATCTTACTCAATATAGGGTTGAACTTTGTCGTAATTGAGAATAACATATAGAGTCATGACTCGAAGAACTTGATCACTGAGATAACGTGATGTGCACTTCTCTGATGCTTCACTTAACAATTAGAAAGCATAAAGTGTTGAGCGAGGCACCACACCTAGTGACTCTTTGGTGGGATCTTCTGGGCCCAAACAGTAGGAGCAGAAGGTCGTAGTCTCCTATAATAAATATGCATTGCATATTTTGCATTTTGGTCGAGCTTTATTCTTCATAGTTCTCTTTAGTTTATTAAATAGTTTATAAATAAATTATTCCTTAGCATAATTTGACAATATTTTTAAATAACTACCTAATGAACAAGTTATTATCTCAAAGATAGTTACATCTGGCGATACTGTAGTTTTCTCATTTACAATGTTGAACGCAATAGTTGAGAAAAATAATAACCTGATCAAACCTAGTGTCGTTCTATCAGACACTTTTCATTCCTCTATAGGCATAGACTCAAGTTTCCTTGTGATTCCTTGTAATGACAAATACAATTTTTTTTTTATACAACAAATCCTCTACCTGCATCATCCAGAAAGCAAAGTTCATTCCATTGAACTTCTTCACCTTGAATCTTGCTTCTTCGATCATTGCTCCCCCTCGAATTGATCCCCACTCTGATACTTGTTTGTTGGGAGAAACTACTTCAAAAGAATCTCCTTTTAGTTTTACGGCAGAATATGATCACATGATTCGAGAAAACCAGAACAATAAATTTAAGCACAAAAGCAAAATAAAAAAAAAAACCAGAAAAACATATAAGAATTTTATGTGAAAAAACTTGAGAACGGGAAAAAATCTCCTTTTAGTTTTACGGCAGAATATGATCACATGATTCGAGAAAACCAGAACAATAAATTTAAGCACAAAAGCAAAATAAAAAAAAAACCAGAAAAACATATAAGAATTTTATGTGAAAAAACTTGAGAACGGGAAAAAATCACGGAGCCACACTACCTCAAATTCACAATAAAAATCAGATAGTTTTACAAAGGACTCACACAAGTTACTACACCACGCTTACACGAAGAAACTTATGATACGTTCCACAATTTTCCTTCTCCGATCCGACGCAACAACACACGTCGGGATCCTCCTCTCTAACTCTTCTCTTCTTCACATGAACATGTTGAAGAACACCCGAGAAAGTCTTAAAAGATACATCGCTTGAAATTGCCTTAAAACGAAAATTTTGTGTACTAACTGCTCTGGGCGCAACAGCACCTGACCTGGGTGCAAATACGCCCATCTCTTGTGAAGTAGAATCGCCCCCAGCATAGTTGGGAGCTTGGGCAGTCCAAGTGAGGGCATAAAGGTGCCTCCTCTCTGTCGAGCGCCTAAACATGGGCGCAAAGGCTCCCCCTTTCAGAAGCAGCGTACATGGGGGCGCTTTAGTGCCCATTACACGTCGGGAGAAGTTCTCGAACTACTCTAGGTGCTTAGGCTCCACAAGGCTAACATTGTCGATTTGCCGAATGAGAAAGGCGGAGCAGCACGAAAATTTTTAAGCTTTTATGCCCTCCTACAAAGTCCAACGAATTAAACCAATTACTAGTTACCATTTTACATAAACAAGTTATTTCTTCTACAGATGTCCCTCCGGATTTTGAGGAAAAAAATTAATAAAAAGAGAAAATTTCCTTCCTGATAACTCCAGACCATATTATTATGAAATATCGGCGATTTTCGTTGTTAATATCTTACATTTTGACTATTTGTAAACTTGCCTTCTCTTCTGCGTAATCTGCATGTCATGGTATCGTACATTATGATTTTTCTTGACGGTTTTGCGCGATAGTAAATCTTCTTGAGAAATTATTTTGTGAATCAGCAATATCTGTAGCACGTTCTTGTGGGGCTTGAATTACTTCTAGATATATGCATTAAAAGGAATATTTAGCTTTTTTTTTTTAATTAAAATAATGATATTTCTGATGTGATATGAAAGATTTGAATGATATAATCTTAATAATTTAAGTGTTAGATATGTAAATATGTAAGAGTTGTGGGGTATGTATGTAAATGCCCCCATTTAATTTAAATTAGAAGCTAAAACATGATGGAAAACTCATTATTGTGCTCATAAAACAATTGAAATTAGTTTTTTTAGATTTGTTTAAACTTAGACGCCAACACTGTCATTATCGGTTCCAAACCCTGATGTGAAAAGTGGAGGGTTGAGTTAGGTAGTGGACAACCGGCTTAAAACTTGTTGAAAAATTTTGACATGAACCCTTTTGATTATTGTGTAAGTGCTAGGGCGTCCCCTGAAAGCGACGACATTTATGGCCTGAATGCCGTGAAAAGTAGGCAAGGGCCGCTGCACCGACACCTGGTTGTAATGTCAAATAAATAAGAGTACCCACATTACAGACAAATGCGGGTAAAGAAATTAGTCCATTAAACACATATGATTGATAGAAAATTGAACTTTTAAATGATCTCATAAATTTCCAACTTTATTTTCAAGCATTCATTCCGGTTCTTTTAGCCTTGAATCAAAAAGCTTAAGGTCTCAAGACCTGCCTGATCTAGTTTACTCTTTTTAATTACTAAATCAGTAAATATATAATTATATTGTTCCAATTTAAATATTTAATTACTTTAAAATCTTAGAATTAGGTTAAGATTCCATAAATATTGTTTTTAAGGCTCAGCAATAATTAATTTTATATAATGAGACACCAAATAAATATTAAAGTTAACACACTACCAAATTTCAATAGAGCCCCACCAGCCACCATGGCAACAACCTTCCCCTTCTATAAATATCCCTACCAGTCCATTCTTGAAAGTAATAAATCCAAATTCTCCATGGCACTCTGCTCCGGCTGCCTCTTCATCCACTACACCATCACTACCCCCAACTCCGCCGCAAGTCACTCCCCTCTCTCCTCTGCTCGCCGGCGAGCCGTCCGCAAGCTCGCAGTAGAGTTCTTTCTGAGTGCCGCCATGGGTTTCATGTGAGTTCATCAACTGATCGCTTTTAACCCAGCCCACCTGCCTGAGCTGCCGCGTGTGCCTCTTTGCCACGAGTTCAAAGAGCTCCCCTTGTGGCGAACCGGGAGAGGTGGGTCGAACCGGCATTGAGCCGTTGGAGCCGTAAGGATTAGAAATAGGTTACCGATTGTAGTGGAATTGGCATGGGGGTTATTGTGATTTTTATGTGTAAATTAAATTAATTTTATTAATTTTTTTTGTATATATTTTTGTACCTTTTATTCTATATCAAAATATTTGGCATGAGTGATGTAAGATGACTAGCTCATAAAATGTTGTTCACATAAGAGGGCATACCTGAGCATACTTATCAAAAAATTAAATTAAATTTAAATTTTTACACATAAATTCAAGCAATTAATAACCAACACAAGAGGTTAGATAGCTAGAAGGACAGCAACTACCTAGCACTGCAAAAATAAAGCAAAACAGCTACTAAATGAGATAAACATGGCTAGTTTGATTACAAAGTGAAGTGATAACAAGCCAAGGAGATAACAAGGGAAAGTAAACACAATAAGAATGGTGTGGGGGTGATAATTAAATTAGGAGATACAATAGCTATAACAAAGTATGATCACCTCAAAATCTTGTTTCAGCAAAAAAAGATATATATATATATATTCATTTCATAAAATCAATTATAATTTAACAAAAATATCTCATAAGTTTTGAATATAAGGTAGCAAATATTATGATTTATAGTCAACCCCCTTTATACATCTCTTTTATTAGGGACAACTAAGAATATAAATTTAAAAACATGGTTATAAGGGTTATTGCAGAAGGAATTAAGCCATGCAAAATTAGAGCTTAATAAATGACTTCAAAACCAAATTTGAATTGATTACATCAAGACACTATTTACCAACGTATGAATAAGTTTTATTTAAGCACGTAAACAAGTTGATTCAAATTCAAATCATGCCTCACTCGAGCTTGTATGATAGCTAGAGCTTGATTCAAGCTCACTGAAAAAAGTAAGTTCTTGATTCAAGCACACTGAAAAAAGCAAGTTGATCTTCTATCTTCATTTTGGATTTGATCTCTTTGCTTGATAAGCTCGAGTCACAAGCTTTTTAGGGAGTTGATTTTGAGTCAACTCATTTGTCGGCTTTGCTCACTTAACACAATTGCTTATACTCTTAGATATCTCGATGAAGCTCAACAATGGTTCCATCAAACACCTAAAAATATATAGCGACCATCAAGCACTCTATGCATACGCTCATGGAGCGATACACATCTCTTCTTTAATTATGGGGAGTCTTGAGCTTATCCATTATGGTGTACGAGGACCAATCCATCAATTCTAAACAATCTCACAACTCACTCGGGGCAAGACCTTTTTCGCCACCATTAAAGCACATAATCTCATAATTTTAATTTTAGATTAGTGAAAATATCCAAAATTAATATAATCCACAAAAAAATATAATTAGCAAAAATGCCAAAACCTGAAAAAGTGGAAGCCACATGAGAGGGCATACCCCAAACCAAACATATGATATAGAATAGAAGTCAAAAAAATATATACAAAAAAAAAAAAAAAAAAAAAACCAATAAAATTAATTTAATTTACGCATACAAATCACAATCACCCCATTCCAATTCCGCTACAATCGATAACCAAATTCAAATCCTTCCGGCTCCAACGGCTCAATGCCGGTTCGACCAACCTCTTCCGGTTCGCCACAACCGGAGCTCTCCCGGCTTGTGGCAAAGAGGCATACGCGACAGTTTGGGCAGGTGGGCCGGGTTAAAAGCCACGGGTCGATACAACACACATGAAAAATGTGGCAACAGTTAGGAAGAAGCCGGATCTGCTCGCCCGGTTCGATCACCGAAAGACAAATAGCGCACTCCGAACCTGACCCGACCAACTTAAGCCCAGGCGAGTAGAACTCGACTGGGAGCTTGCGGATGGCTCGCCGGCTGGCGGCTGCGGCACGGGGGAGGACGGTGGGAATAGAGGGGCGAGAGTGGATGGTGAGGCGGAAGAGACACCGAACGATTGTGTTGAGTGCAAGAGCACAGATGAAGGCCGTGACTAGAGCGGCGACGATCATGATGACGTTAGAGTTGAAGGTGGAGGTGGTGGAGGAGGAGTCACCGGCGGCGGAGAAGAGGGGGGAGTGGCTTGCGGCGGTGTAGTGGATGAATTGGCGGCGGGAGCTGAGTGCCATGGAGAAGTTGGATTTGTTATTTTATGAAGGGACTGGTTGGGATACTTATGGAGGGGAAAGGTTGTTGCTGTGGTGGTGCCTTGTGGGGCTTTATTGAAACTTGCTAGTGTGATAACTTTAATGTTTATTTGATGTCTCATTATATAAAATTAATTATTGCTAGTTATAAATAATATTCATGGAATATGAATCTTAAACTAATCCTAATGTTTTAAAGTGATTAAATATTTAAATTTAAATTGGAAATATATAATACTGTTTTTTTTTTTAATTTTGTATTAAAAAAGAATAATTAGAGGAGATATGTCATGGACCTAAATAAGTGCTTTAAATTAAGTTGAGAGTTTATGAGATCATTTAGAAGCCCAATCATTTTTGAATCATGTGTGCTTACTGTTAAAATAAATGACTTAACTAGATTTATGTAATGAGTTCATGATTATCAATGTTTTATATCATTAAAAAATTATGATATTTAAAAAGTATTATATAAACATGATGGGCTAATAAGGATTGTCTAATTAGACTGTTCGTGTTACTAATCAAAATGATCATAGATTGTGTTCAAATACATTGCACATTGGTTGTAAACAATGTAAAGAATTCGAATGAGTTGGGGTTTACAGCTTACGTTGTCTCAAAAATGAAAAATTAGAATAGATTTTATTTCGCACATCTAAGGAAGCGCTTATGAGCGGCAAGAATAAATGCGAGAATCAAAATTTGCCTACCAACATCTTACATCCACAGATGACTGTCAACGACATCTATAATTTTCATGGAGGTCGACATTAGCTATCAAGTATCAACATCACTATTGACACTCTCTATAAACACTAGTTATAGCAAGTGTTGTTGATATCAATATTATTGTGTGCCGAAAGATTCACATCAATAAAGTGATATTTAATGTTTTTGCATTGCACAAAGTTCGAACACACACGAATAATAGAAAATAGTATGAGTAGACACTAAGATTTTTACTTGAAAAACTCTTGAAAAGGGAAAAATCCGTAGGGTCTAGCCTAGTCAAAATAATCCACTGTAAGATTATAAGTACATAAGTCCAATCTTCTCTTGAATTGGAGAACATAGAATTATAATTTTGTTACTTACATAGGTACAATATTAGTTTAGCTATAATAACCATAATTGTGCTACAACAAACGTGATTCTAGGCTATAATAGTAATCGTTAGCCACAAAGGCTAATTAGTTGCTACAAAAACAATAGTTGGTTATAAAAGCTAAAGTCGATGGATGTAACAGCGACAATCGGCCATAGAGGCTATAAGTTGTGGCTATAATAGCAATAATTGGCCAATAAGCAGTAATTTGAAGTTGTAATAGTGTTAGTCGGCAACAGAGGTCGTGGTTGGGGACTACAATCACGTCAGTTAGATGTTGAGCCCGTAGTTGGAATTTGTAATAGTAACGGATCACATAGATCGTAGTTGGTAGTTATAAGAGTGTCAGATTATCAGATAGATCATAGTGAGAAGTGTAGTAGTAACTGACCACATATGTCATAGTTGTCAACGAATCTCTAAATCTGCTAGGAGGCATGTCGATTGATCACATAAGTATACATGTTGATCAAGTATTATAAAGATAAAGAGTCTATATATCAATCCCATGAGAATGATTGTCAAAATATTACTATCAAGGGAACAAAGAAAATCCTAACAATCCTAAAAGAGAAGTAATGAATATAGAAGTAAAAACAAATGATAGTAGTAGAACATGCAGGTAACAAATTTGAGTACTTAAGAGGTGATGAGACTCATTCTCCTCTAACATCGACATAATGTTTTCTCTATATTATTCCCATAAGTTTCCTTATGTGATAGTTAAAAATTAGAAACACAATCCTTCTTAACATATGTCTAGGTCATTAGTAGAGTTGAAAATCATATTACAGTTAAGAGAGACTTAACCACGTAGTGTTTTCTAGTATTTTTCATATCTTATATCTAAGTTGTAATTTCCTAATGACAATATGTATATTCTACTAGGCCATCATATGTTAACCTACTTATTTCCCTAGACTATGGGTAGAAGTCCTAAATCACAAGAAGTTTTAATATCTTAATTAATCGGGTTAGAAGTAAATGAATATCAAAAGATTAACACATTAACATGCAACATTCAATGCGCATAAAACGTTTACATGAAAAAATCAAGGTGAAAACAATGAGAAAAAAAACCCAATCTATACATCAAAGGAGCAAGAAAGCAGGTTTAGTTAAAAGATATGAGGTAGATAAATATGAAATATTTAATTAATAACAAAATAGAAAATATGTGTAAGAAAGTGCAAACTTACAACCAAGTTAAGTGCTTTCAACAATACACCACGCTCTCATCTTACAACGATAAACTCTCCTAGATCTTACACACACAATAATGCTCAACCTCTCTCTCATGCACAGTCTCTCAAAACTCAAAAGAAAATTAACCATAGGAATTTATACCCATAGAAAGAGAGAGAAATTTTAGGTTGTACCAAATCTCTTATTATATAGACAAAGCCCTCAAGCCCATGAAAATTTTTTGTCAAATTAGGTACTGAATGGTGACAACATAACTACGCCCATGGCCGACATAACTACATCGCAGTTTGGCATAGCTACGCTAAGGTCTGATGTAGTTACGCCAAGGTCTGTCGTAGTTACGCCTATCACAAAAAATGCACTTTTTTGCCTCTTTTTTTCACTCCACTTTATATGATCAGCACTTTTAACTTACAAAATATCACCAAAATACATTCTATAAGCATAAATCATGATAAATATGAAATACAATATGATATTTAAAGTAGAAAATCAACAAAAATTTGAGTTATATCAATTCTCCTAAACTTAGCTTTTATTTACCCTCAAGTAATCTCATAGTTAACTGGAATCAAATGTTGTTCATATTTCTTATGTGGGGCTTTCTAGTTCTCAAACAAGTTCATTAAAATGTAATTACATATGCAAATATCATTTCAGAGTCATATTATTATTAATCTCTAACAACATAACCCGTTCATTAGCTCCCCTCCTTTTAAGCTTGGGCATATCTCAAAACTCTTAATGAGGTGTGATTGCAATATTTTCATTCTTAAAAAAAATTTAAGTCAACTAATTTTCAATCAATAACTCTAAAATCCCTTGATTTTGCTTGAATCTAATATTTCAAAATCCCATTAAAACCGCTTTTAATTTTTATCATTTAAGATAAGGGTTAGACATATTTTTTATTTTTCATGCTCAACCTCAAGCTTCTTCTCAAAATTACTGGGTACTTCTTTTTCTTTTGATTTTTCTTTTTGACTAAGTGCCTTGTGTACTTTTTTCTTTTTTTTTTTGAAGCCTAAATTTATTTTTACTTTCACTAAGAATTACTATATCTCATTAAACATATTTATTTTAAAAACTTTTAATATCTAACTTCCCCCCAATTGCTCTTCCTCAAAGACTTTTTAACATAAATTCTATAAATTAAAGTCAATTCAAAAGTTATTATTAATTAAACTTTTTAGACTAAAAATCTAAAGGCTAATTATCTCTGGTTAATTACTTCTATTTTGATTGCACCTTTTAAAATATTATTAGACATTTTAACGTTCGGATATAAGCTGTTAAATTGAAGGAATCACTTATTAGGAAATCAATTTTAATCTCCCATTTTAATGAATATTTACATCTTTTACTGAAAATTTTGTATAATCTAGTCAAAATATTCATATCAGGGGAAGTTTTAGTGTGTTGCACTACTGAATCTAGTTGAAGTGATCTAATGCAAGAAAGAAATTCTTAACAATCCTAAAAGAGTAATAACAAAAATTAAAATAAATGCAAATGACAGTAGAATAACAGACATGTAACAACTTTGAGTCCTTCAGAGATGATGAGCTCATATCCCTGTGACACCGGTATAGTGCTTTCTCTATTTTTCTTCTATGAGTTCCCTTTTGTGATAGTTGAAAATCAGGGACATAATCTTTCTTAGCCCTAATCTAGGTCATAAGAAGAGTTGAAAATCATATAATAGTTAAGAGAGACTTGACCATGCAACATTTTCCATGATTCCTGGGATCCTCTATCTAGGATGAAAATTTTTAATAAAAATATGTTTATTATTTTGAGGCATCATGTGTTAGCCTACTTGTTTCACTAGGCAAGATGTAGAAGTCTTAGATCACAAGAAATGTTAGCATTCTAATTAATCATGTTAAAAGTAAAAGACGATCAAAATGCTAACTCATCAACATGTAGAATTGAAAGCATAAAAAAGTTTTCAGGAAAAATCACAGTGAAAAAAACAAGGAAAATCATATCCTTACATCATAGGAGCATGAAACTAGATTTAGCTATAAAACTTGAGGAAGAAAAATATGAAATATTTCATTGAAAACAATGAAGAAAATAGGTGCAAGAAAGTACAAACTCACAACCACGCCTAGTGCTTTTAGCAATACACAATGTCCTCAATTTACAATAACAAACTCTCCATGACTTTGCACATAAGAACGCCCAACCTCTCTCCTAAGCACAAACTCTCAAAACTCAAAGGAAAAGTAGCTCTACAAATTTCTCCCCAAGGAAAGAGAAAGATAAATCTTAGAGCTTGATGTAGAACCCTTATAACTATTTGAAGATGGTCTCCAATCAAACAACTACTTCCTTTAGGTTGTACTAAAGTTCTCCTTATATGGGCAAAGCCCTCAAGACCATAAAAAAATATTGCTAAAATATGTTTCGGCTAGCTGACATAACTATGTTGCAGGTCGATGTAGCTACACCAAGGTCCTGCTTAGTTACACCAATCGTGCATTTTTTTTGTCCCGCGTTTTGGCTTCGCAATGTACAATCAACACATATGGCCTACAATATATCATCCAAATATCCTTCACAATCATAAAATTATGAAAAATAGAAAAAAATTGATAATTAAAGTAAGAAAATAACATCAATTTGAGTCATATCAGCCACATAAGTTATAGTTGGTATCTGCAGTAACACCAATATGCCACAGAGGTTGTAGTTAGAAGCTGTAGTTTGTCGTTAACCACTTATACCATAGTTGGTCATGTAGGCTCTAATTGGTAGTTGGAGTAGCATCAGTTGGTTGTAGAGGTCGTAGTTGGAAGTTGTAACATCAATTAGCCATATAGATTGTAGTTAGTTACATAGGTCACAGTTGGTAGCTAAAGTAGAACTAGTTGACAATAGAGTTTGTAGTTGGAAGCTATAGTAGCAGTTAGTCATTAAGGTCATAGTTAGTCACATAGAACAAAGTCGGTAGCTACAATAGTAGTAGTTAGCCACAAAGGACGTAGCTGGTGTATGGATCCTATCTTCCACAGAGAATGAGGTAAAACTTTTTTTTTACACTGAACATTGCATTTATCATTATACATTATAATGAAAATACAGGTGACAAAAAACCATCATATTCTGGCTATGATAGTTATAAGCAATGGTCGTTTGTGGCAAGTTATTGGCAGTGGCCAGTAGTGATGGTCAATGATGGTGGACAACTATGGAGGTTGGAAGTTATCATCAAATCTTCAATACATTACAACTGTATTTGAGATACATTGTATACAAGAAAGGGTCATCAGTGGCTAGGGATGTCAAAAATTATTGTTGGGTTTGTAATACGACGTCAACACGTATATGTTACAATCATATTTGAGATTTGATGTTAACAAGAGGAGGTTATCAGCGGCTACAACAAGTTATTATCAAGTCTTTGATACGATGTTATTAGTTACACTACATTTAGGGTAAATTATTAGAAAGCAAAGTTTGCTGAAAATGGTGAGCAGGGGTGGCCAATGGTGGTAAACGGTGGCCAGTGACCGATGGTCGATGGTGATCAGTGGCTACGGATGCCAGAAGTTAACATTGAGTCTTCAGTCTAAAACATCATTGGAATTCAACTTCTTCTCCTCTGCCCTTTTAAGAGAAGAGAGTATATTTATAGCCTTTAGGGAATGACATTTTAGTCTTTTGGCGAATAACTCCCGTAACCACCTGATCAGACGACAAGTATTGATCGTCCTCAATCATATGGTTTATTTAATAATTTGAGGGTCTTAATGACCTCAAAATTAAGCAAGCTTAGACTCGTTGGATTTCTCTCTTTAAGGTGCTCAATTTGACTATAAGTATGTCAATTTTGGAGCTCATATGACTCTTTAATTAACTATTTGAAGCCTCCAAATATGCTTTAATGGTTTTATCTGCACTTGATTGGACTAAATTTGAACCAATTTTGTTTCGCCGGGTTTGTCTTATTGAGACAGTGAGTTTTACTATAAACTTGCTAAGATCGAAACTCTGGTTGACCTTGAATTTGAATATGGAGTGTTAGTTATTAAAAAAATACATTAAGATTCATGTAGACGATTAAAAATTTTTTTTATGACACTTCTAACATCAGTGCTCATCATTGTCAATGTTGCTAACACCGACACCTGCCATTAAAGTTTCAACTTATCTTCGACATCCTTACTAACTCTACATATTGTTGATGATGCTAATGCAAAAACCCATAATCACTATTAATTTTTATCACCATCATTAATGACAATGCTGGTCATTGACACCAATGCCTCCAATTAACATCATATCAATGTCAACGCCAAAGTCTGCTATATTCGATAATGTTGATGCTCGCCCTTCTCATCTCTAATAAGATCGAGATCAACTCTTATTTTCCCTAATAATATCAACTGAGTTGTCGTGATCAAAATCAACTCTATTATTTATATCATCAAATAAATTGATATATATCATCAACACTCTATACACTAGAACTACAGACACAAATTACAAATAGAACAAACGACTAAAAACAAAAAGCTTCCCCAAAGGGTAAACAGTTGATCAGTAAGTCACCATCGAGCAGATGAAGCCACGTCTCTGAACTCGGGATAGGTTAAAGCTCTGGAGATGGTCCCTCGCCCGATGGCGAAAAGGCATGGCATAATTCATCCTAGAGCACGTCTCATCGGATAACTCACACAAGCAGCGGCACGATCCACCAAAAACCTTGTAAATCGACCAGGTAGATGAGACGTAGGCCCCGTAAGACTTGAGTCAAGGAGACAAGTGAGTCACGGTTCACCCAAAAAAAAAAAACAAATCGACTCATCAGTCGACTGATCGACTGACAGAAGCTCAGGCAGAAACCCCCTGATCCTGATTGGACGGTCGACCTGCTCTTGTTGCAATGGACGAGACCTTCGTTCAACCGAACGCCTCGATCGAACAGACACAAGGCACGATTGTCAGCCAGTTGATCACCTTACTCTATACTATTATATCGAATCGACCAACCAATTACCGTCATATCAAAATTTAAATTGTAATACATATATGGAATGCAATCCATACAATTTATTAGAGCTTCATATTAGAAATTGGTTTCATAAATATTCCCTCATTTCTTTAATTGTATCAAATACATTTCAATAAATAAGAGAAAATGATGGCCAAAGGGAAGCAGGCCATTCCCGGTTCCCTCTACAATAGTTCATGATTCACTTTGATCTCTCCTTAACTCGACTATTAACTCTCGAGATATGTTCACAGAAGACAATCTAGAATCAAACAAACACTAACAATAACGCCTAATGTTATCATCTTTGATATAACTGACGTTGATTTGGTTGATGCTGCCATCTAGATATCTTGTATAATGCATCGAATCTTATATGAAGGTCATTGGCATATCAATTTGTTTGATTTGCTCGGTATTTAACATATACAAATGTAAAAAAAAATTTGAAAACTGTTTGTTTGTTTTTTTTTATGCTATCTTCAGATTTGCGCGTCAAATTTAAATAAATATGCTTGAATTAATAGCATTTTTTATGATGACACAATAATAAGCTCTCCATTATTTTTTTAATTTTTCATTTAAATTAAATAAATCGGAGTTGATAATCAATAATTGTTTAGAAAGAATTAGCAGCAAAATTAAACTTAAGCTAATCAAATTTAATTGTCAGCTCATATGATTAACATGAGCATCGAATGACAGAGGCCTCCGTCGAAGTTGAATGCATTGTAGTGTTAATCTAACTCACTAACCACCGGATTTTATTTAAATTACGGTTAAATTTACTTAAAGCTCTCTCTCTCTCTCTCTCTCTCTCTCTCTCTCTCTCTCTCAAAGTTGAGTGTCTAAGTTATCAGGAAAGCCCAAAAATTAAATGAGCTTTTTTGGGCCTAATAGATTGAGCCTATTTGTCGTGTTTGATAATGTAGAGATCCGGTTCATCGTAATTTAATTAGCTTCCTGGTTAAGAATCACACCTACCGCTCACCTACCACACCCACCTACCGCTCACCTACCTCCCACCTAGTTTCTATAAATAACCTCTTATGGTTTGTCATAAACAGGTCAAACCAAGTCCTTTAAGAGAGAAAGAGAGGAAGAGAGAGAGAGAGAGAGAGGAAGGGAGAAAAGAAAATAAAGATTTTTTTGTAAATGTCGAGGCGCTCAACGTTGTAATTCCTCGAAGAAATAAAATCTTCTGCAGCTCCATGGACGTAGACAAATTTGTCGAACCACATATGTGTGTCGCTCTGGTGTTATTTCTGCGTGTAATTTTTCTCGTTCCATTTTTCGCTTTATTGTCGTCGTTTTTCACAACATGACGTGCACCTAAATCATGATCTGAAATAGATTTGCAAACCACATCCCGTCCACAACAGTCATAACAATAAAATTAGCCTCTCACGAGAACATAGAGAGCTCTTTCGACGAGCTCGACGGTAGTCTCCACTGAGCTCTCATATAATTATGGAGCTTCTTCACTTAGCATACACGCACTAACTACGCGACACAAACGAAGTCATTGAACAATCCTTTACGATTGATTGAACGACAACAAGAAAGAAGAAAACTCTTCCCCAATACTGTCTCATGCCCATTTATGATTCACACGACGATCATTGTGATATCTCATCAGCAGCAACTATAGTGTATCAATTGTTCATTTATTTCCCTTGATGTAACCCTACAAAAATAAAACACCCAATGAGATGTATAGATAGAAGAGCACTTGCTCTTTCAAAGAGATTCTACCGATTAAAGAGCGAGAGAACTAGTCTCATTTTTTTATAAATTGCATGATTCTAATATTAATGAATTTTTTGTTTTTTTTTTCTATTTTGACTGGATGTAGAGAAATAATAGATCTCGTTTAAAATAGAGAAAATAATTAATAATAAAGTTTCAAATTTTCAATTTAGAATAATGCTCAAAATATCATTATTATATTATTATAATATTATTTAAAATAAAATTAAAATAATTTTAATATTTATTACACTATCCAACATAACCTTGATTTAACCATTGAACATTGAATCTCTTATTCTAATTTATGACCCATTTGGGGCAACTTATTTGGTTCAGTGGAGTTTTGAAAATGCACTTGATCTGTTTGAGTAAACTGTTTTTTGGCAGCTTATACGTGTTCAAAATGTTGAAAACAACATTTTCACACCGCATCTATCTAGGTGCGGTGACAACTTTCAGGTTGCAGTCTGTTTTTTCCAAAAAAATAAAAATTTGTAAAAGCCACCACACCTAGCTTATCGGAGGATTTTTTTTAATATGTTTATCAACAGATTATTCAACAAGCTGCAGCTGCCCCAAACAGACATGAAACTCTCTTTAAAGAGCACTTTTGGGCGTAAAATATTCAGAATATAAAGCCTTATAATCAATCAATTATATAACTAGCCAACTCATATGATATAATATTTAATTAATTAAACCAAACTTAGGGCTGCAACAAACTAGTTAAGAGTTCCAGTCACTCTCAATTAAATACCGAGTGCCCAACACTTCTACACTAAATAAATGTATGACAATCATAATCAAACCATTATTAAGTTAATAATAATACCACTTGTTATCAAGTGTGCATTTAAAACACTTTAGATGTTTCTTTAATTCACATAAATATGTGATCTTCAACTTAAAGCAACTGAGTTTATAGTGGGAAACTAGAGGAAGAGCATGAATTAGTAGGAAGATTTACATACATACCACTCAATTTTTATGTATTTACATATCTAAAACTTAAATTTCAATTTTGCCCCACTTGCCAACTTATTTATGCTCGGATTTCGTGGTATTTCCGAGGTGATACGAAAGATTTTGGTGGTAGAAATGTAAAAAATTAAAGTTTAAATTTTAGATATGTAAGTACATGCGAATTAGGTGCTATGTATGTAAATGCTACTTTGTCTTGTTAATTAGTAAAACTTGAGGACATAGTTTAATAATATTGTCTTTAATATTGAAATGATATTTTTTAATATCATGTTCAATATTTTTAAAGTCATTATATTTATATTCACATTGTCTTGCCTTATGTCTGCATTATCGGTGCCGCATGATTTTAGAGTGTACGAGTAAAGGTAGTCATCCTCATCTTGCGCGGTAGAAGATAATTTGGGAAAAATTATTTCGTGCGATGTCGATTTGGATCGATAAAAAATTGAGAGTGGATCGCATTCAAATAAAAAAACAAAAATATGTATTTCAGTGGTCCAGATCGGACACCACACGCAAATTTACGTGTGGTGCACATACACGCATTTAATTTGGAGATGTTTAACCGAAAGAATAATTATATAAACACCTTTTAGATTTACTGTGTAGTGAGTGGAGGATGGCATGTCGAAGTTAACGGGCAACTAAAACTTCAGCCATATAAGAATAACACAAATTCAAATCTAAGTTAAAATATATACCTACGTAATATCAATCAATTTAATTAAGCTTAGTTAAGTGCATCAACAGATAAATTTAATTTTATTCAAACAAATTAAATAGATGTGTGAGAATTAGTTAATTGGTAATTGTATAACTATGTAAATTTCAATTATCTAATTGTACACTGAAAAAAGTCTGCCGACCTCACCTGGCGAGCTGCTGGGGTGTCAAGCTGACGGGGTGTCAAGCTGAACTATATGAAATGACATGACATAAAATTACATGATATAATACAAAAATGAAAAATATGAGATAAAACTGCTGGATGTGACATTATATTATGCATCTTTTTATATTTTTATTTCCTTTGAAAATTTGCATCGGGATAAAATTTTATAAATTGGGGTCAAATACAAAAAAAAAAAAAGGATACACCCCCTCTATTTCTTTCTTCATCTTCTCTCAATGCTTGTAGGATTTAGGAGTAACCCACATACATTACGGGGCCCGACTTCCTAAAAGGTATCAACACTAAAATAAGACTAAATCCTAATCTTAAATATTTTTAATAAACTCTTCCTTATAGGAGAAATATTTGTATTGTCAATTACTCCTTTTAGATAGAAGCCTCTCAATATCATCAACTATCATTTCTCAATATTACCAATTATCATGCATTAAGAGTCCATTAAATACATGGAAGCATCTTAAGTCCGTTGCTATTAAATCTTGATCATTCATGATAAATGTTAGTTAAAACCTTTGTAAATAATAAATTCAATGATTTATTTACTCTCAGCCAGCATTACCTTGCTAGTACTTGCTAATGAGAAATTAATAGGACACTGAAGATAATTAGATATGTTAATGGTTAAAATTGGTAAAAAAACTCAATCTTATGGATGAAAGAGAACAAACTACATGATCTTTCTATATAAATGTCGATAAAAACCCGTGTTAGTGTCAATCAAGAGTTGAAATAAGACAATGATGAGTAAAAATACTTGAACAAACTATAAATCCAATTTTTTTATCTCTTTCCAAAGTCTAATTGTGAGTTTGTAGAAATGTTTAGTTATATGTTTTGTTGACATCATTTTTGGCTCATTCCGAGGTCACTATGATGTCCCAAAGTTTTCAAAAGCTTGTGCATGTGTAGCAGGCTACTTAGATACGGAGTCACAAAATATGTTTCAGCACCGCAACTCTAAAGTCGGCGCTACAATCCTGTGTGTGATGGAACACACACCCATAAATGAAACAACTCCTACAACATCGAGGCACTACGCCTAGCATCGCAGCATGTATTTAGTCCATTCAATGTGAATGTTGATGCCTCGACCCATTAGATGAAGAGGCGCCCTGACCCCAGGTTTAGAATCATGGAGCCCCACTAAAAATATTCATGGAAGTTGTTTAAATGAGTTATTATTCAAGCTTAGTGCCACGACTTCATGTCAAGCGTGTTGGTGTGTGATTTACTATAAATATGGGTAAGGGTTAGCGATTTACTTATGCCAAATTTATTATATCGAATCTTGGTTTTATTTCTTTTCCCTCTTCAAAGAGTCTTTTCCTTGTGTCTTTTTGATGATGCCCTTGAGGAGACGCTAAAGGTTACCATCACTAGAGGTGGAAGGATTTGATAGGTCCTAATACATGAGTAAGGAGGCTGCTCACGGATGATAAGAGAAAAGATCAATTGTGTATATGGCCAACTGTGTACACCAAGGATATTTTTTTTCTAAATTTATGAGCTAGGGCCCTAATTATAATAAAATCTTTCAGTACCTCATGTTAGGGACCGATAGCACTTGGATTTTGCAGTATGAGGGGTAACCCATCAGCTTCCCTAGGAGTGCCCTTCATTGAGAGTTAAGAGTAACATTTTCTTATATCAACCAAGTAGCTACCAATCTTGCATGTGAGCGCAGTGACCAAATAATGTACAACGCTTAACTATGCTATCCAATGTGACTACACAATCGATGTTGGTCATATTATTTATCGATATATACTCCAAATGGTCCATAGGAGCACTTTGGTTGGCTCAATCACCCTTCTTTAAACTTCATTTTTTACATTGGAGTGAAACTAGAGGTTTACCCCCAGGAGGAGAAGGTGGGCTCCATGCAGCCCATTACAGAGGCCAACATTTGAGCCCATCGTGTGCTTGCTATGGGGACTCTAAAAGCTACCAGAGCCTCTATTTCTCCTCCTTGGAACCACTCCATTAACAGGTAGATCCAGTACCTCCAGATTAGTATAGCCTCGATCGATTGGAAGGCAAGCCTCCATAGTCGTTAGTGCGACCACATGAAACACCAACAAAGCAGTTAGTTTTCTTATTGAGTCAGCATCTATACCAGTTCATGAGTAATGTCAAGGGTAATCATCCCCACCTTTCTAGTTTATATAATTTTCAGAGGCCAAGCCTAGTAAGGTAGTCGATGGTGATGATGGAAATGATAATAATGATAAGGAGTATGCGGGCAATGAGCTCTAGACATTCTTTCCCCTTTCAGAGAGAGAGAGAGAGATGATGTTTCTTTTGAATTTTTTTTTTTTTTTACTTTTCTAGTTTGGACAATATGCTCTAATGAGAATTTTGATGATTGCATTTCCATGAAAGGGTTTTGATTATTGTTATTATGTCTATATCTCTTTATGTGAGGACTAATTTTTAAGATAATGCCCTTTTTTTGGGTATACCCCCAACCCAATAAGGGGCTTTATATTTATGTATTGTGACTGCATCTCCCCCTATAAGGGAGGGGGCTTATGTTAAGATATATTTTTATATTCCATATAGAAATATTATATAATCATTATGTTAGGTTTTTTTCCATCATTCATTAATCTTGTTTGGTAGTAGAAACACTGCCTGGAGCACCTCAATGATCAAATATCCACTTTTATCAGCTTTTTAGAGCCCAAAGTAGTTCTTTGTGAAATTCTCCACATTAGCGTCGTAGCGCATGGTCTGGCCCCTGATGCTTTTAGGCTCCCACCAATCTTCCTTAAACATACATCATTAAGAGCTATGACATGACATTAGACATGTCAACAGTGTTGTAATGCCATGTATAGTGCCATGACACCCTATAGTTCAGGTCCTGATGGTAGCTCCTGATTGGACAATTATTATGATAGAGCATTAGTTCGACAACATATAATGTGTCATGTTATCTCAAATGAACTAAGGTCAAACTTCAAGTTGTGCACCCTATCACATCGATCGATGTCATTTCTATCACAAAACCTTAGGCTACCCTAAGGGCTAGACTTTATTTTAGCTTGACCTTGTTATGCTTTTTGAAGTTGTTGGACAACTAGTTGGAGCTTTGATATGATGTAAATTTATATGATTTTCCTACTTTAAATATCATATTTTTTTCTTATTTATCATGACTATATATTTATGAAAAATTTTTGGTGATATTTTATAGTTACAATATCAAGCTCGCATCATGAAGTTGCTAAAATTTGGGTTATGCTATGCTTCGACGTAATTATGCTAAATTAATGGTTGATCCTACATAACTATTCTAGAACTTAGCATAGCTATGTCAGGTGCGGTGTAACTACACAAAGGTTAAAAAGGATTGCGTCCCTGATTATCAACCATCACTTAGGAGAACTGTGATGGTCGCCAATAAGGATTCGTTGATTGATTTAATTCAGTATATATGTAATTTTTAACTTTAAAATAATAATTTAATTTTGAAGAATTAGACTGAATAGATCATATATCATAAATAGTTTAAGTATTAGAGCACAACACTACAAGTAATACACCATCCCAATAGACAAGCGTATTACATGACAACGGGCTCAAGTAGATAAATTAACAAATAAATGACATTTGT
Organism: Phalaenopsis equestris; assembly: GCF_001263595.1. Lineage (NCBI taxonomy): Eukaryota > Viridiplantae > Streptophyta > Magnoliopsida > Asparagales > Orchidaceae > Phalaenopsis > Phalaenopsis equestris. The sequence goes on along the minus strand of NW_018164845.1, from coordinate 9,259 downwards.
TTAGTCTGTGAATTTTTATGACCGATATTTCTTCTATCTAATGTAATGATTATATAGAGTTTATATTACTTGAGTTCCTGATTTCCTATAGGGGTAAGTCCCTATAGTTTAGTACATCTTAGGTGACTGAAGTCACTTAAGAAAACTCTCACTAATGATCATAGATTTTGTCTTTGAGAATTCAAAGTTGAGTTTCCATGATTGCTTATAAGATGAGCCAAGTGGGAGTGGACCAAATAGGAACAGTTATTTTAGAGATCAAGGAGAGAGAAGTTGGGATGTCTCGGATCTTAAAGCAAACATTAATGACTTCCTAAGCTATTCTATTATTTAGCTTTACAACTTGGAAGTGATACTATTTAATGTTTATTTGTGCCATTTATTTAAAGTTAGGGCTTATTCTTGCATAATAAACAATTCTTCAAATAATGTAAGAAGATGGGAGGATTTAAGTATTGTCGAACGAACAACCTCAGAATCCTAAAAAGTTAGGACTTATATTGCACAACATGATTGTGAAAATGCCTATAACATGGAATGAAAATTTATGTTGTGCTGGACAAACAACCTCAAAATTCTATGAGTTTATGTTATTCATGACAAAGGAAAGTTCAACTGAAGTTTTTTCCTTCGCTTCATTTTGAGTCTTGACCGAAAAATGAAGTTGTCCTCCATTCGCTTGCATCCTTGCCTTGCTTCCCAGACAACTCGTTCCAAGCTTCTTACTGTGATGGTTATGGGTTTTAAGAAGTGTGTCTGAACTGTTGATTATCAGTTATTGTTGGGTTGCAGAGTATTGTTGTAGAGTTCCTCCTACACGAGTGGCCAATTGTCCTCTACCCTAGTGGTCTTTTACAAGTATAGTAAATTATACAAAATTAGAATACTTATAGCAAAATATAGTAAGAAGAGTAAAAGAGAAATTAGTAATGTGTACCTGCCGCCTCTGACGTCCTTAAAAGAGTTAAAATTACAGATAAAACATGCAAGTATTACGAAAAATTAAACAAAAATAAAAAACACGAGCATGTATCCGTGTAAGAAAATCAGATGGCACATATATGAGAGATCGGAGCTGTGTGTAAGAATTTTATTAAAGAGGGGAGCTCAACATCAAGATCTATGGCCTTGATAACTCTTGAGGGACTTCTGTAGGAAACTACCAATTTGATCCAATGAGACCCAATATATGATAGAAGGCTACCAACAAAACAATCAGAGAAGGGCAATTCTTAGCCCAATCGATGTGAGTGACAAGTGAATTTGCCAAAAAGGCAACACTAAAAAAAATCTTAATTTTTCATGCATACAAATACCTTAGGCTCTTCATTGAACAAGAAAAACATTGGTTTCATCAAAAGCTATGTTTTTTAATGTATTATAAGTTTTGTAAGGTTGCCATTTCATGAGTTAGTCAAATCGCTAGGCTAGGGCCGCCAAAAACTCCCGAAAGTAAGGGTAACTTCCTACCAAATACTAGAGGATAGTATTGTCGATCTTGTACCCTCACAAATTCATCATGTCAAGAGTTATTGTACAATTTCCTTCTCTCATTTCTAGCATCATACGCTTTTCACATCATCGCCCGTACCACCAACACCTCCAACTTTCAAACCAGCTCAATGATCCATATGTAGCCACATTTTAAATATCCCCAATTCCTAAAAGGATTTGAGCGCAATGTCCAAGACTCATACCCCTGAGCATCGGGTATCACTGTATGTTAAGTTGTAGCGGGATGATTCTCATGAACATATCTTAATTTAAAAGTAGCAGATTATATTTTTAGTTGGTTCTTGTGTATTTCATTTGGTTTTGGTGCCTGTTACATTTTTAGGATGATTTTCCTCTACAAATTATAATAAGCTCAAATGTCTTATGAAATTTCCAAGATCTTGTAAAGATGTCCAAAACATGGATTTGAACAATTTTAAAATCTTTTGGATCATTCCAAGTTCAATTGGTCTTCCAACACTGTTGAGCCAAATCAATCCATGTGGATTAAGAAACATTGAAGGGGGGTATTTCACATTTGAAGTTGTGCTTAGTGTATTTTTGTCTATGTATTAGTTAGCCCATGGGTGAAGGCATAAATTAATTCTCAACTTTGTAGTAAGAGTTATACAGGCGAGGCCCTTAAGGGTATGTTTGCAAATATGTGAGAGTTTTGCAAGTTTACCCCCATGCTAGACCTGAGCTTGTAATGTTGCATGGTGTTTTATTATCACTTATATTTTCCTTGAATTGCATCTTAGTGACCTTGAGTTAAGCCTAGCTCGCTATAAAGCTCTTGAGGGTTTAGGGGCAAACTTGTAATTTTAAAAGAAGGGTTGTGTGACCCTATTTAATTTTGATCAAAGGATTGTGAAATTATCTCTGATCAATGATTGGGGTTTAAATCAGTGAATTGAGAAGCTTATAATCCATAACCCCTTACCACTTGATCATCCAACATTACATCTTCCATTATATCCAACCATTCAAATATTTACATTTCTTACCTTTTTACAAAAACCATGAGTGGGTTACTACCCTAATTACCCTTTAGTGTTTCAAACACTTCAATGAGTTTATCATCATATATTTACCCTTTTCCCCTCTATTTTACCCTAAGAAATTATTTAATGAAGGCTTAAAGGTGTAAATTTCATATTTACAATTATGTTCCATAGGGTTAATACCATCATAACTCTCACATTCTTACTTCAGTTATCACGAGGCTTCACTGACCACTTGCCCATGAGCTAATCAAGACATCAAAGGTGAATTTATCTTTTTTTTTATATTTATTTATTTTCTGTAGTTAATTAAATAAGAAATTATAAATATCTAAAAAAATTAATTTGATAGCCAAATATATGTTCTCAGTCCTAAAAAAAATTATGATGCTATTAAAGTTCAAATGACCAATTAGGGCAAATTTCACATTATTTTGATTTATATTTTATTTTTAAAAATTTTTTAATTCTTTTAAATAGAAAAATATATGAAAATACATTATTGAATTATATATTTTATTTCTATTTTTCTTCGATCACTCTGGCTTTGTTCAACTCACCAAATTTCACGGGAAAATGGAACTATATGCGATGTTATTTTGAGGATTAAATAACGGGATTGGTGTTATTGGCAATTTTTTGGCAGGCTGCGGGTGTTATTGGCAATTTTTTGGCAGGCTGCGGGTGTTATTGGCGTTATTGAACATTTTATTGTGCTATTGGCATGTTTTGACCGGATCTTGGAGTTATTTGGGGTATTTTCGACGGAACTTGGTGTTATTGGGGGTATTTTTGACGGAACATGGTGTTATTGGGGGTTTGGATATTGATTTTGAATATTGTGTGGAATTTGATGTAAATTGATGTGAATTTGGGGAATTGTAACAAATGGTGAGAGAGAGTGACGTGTGGTTATGTGAATATGTGAGCAACCACTCAAGGTCAAAAGGGTGTCCTTAAGACCTTGGGATCCCATGGGAATTCTCTTTGGGCCTCCACATGTTGGTTCTAGCCACTCAACCCAATAGTGATGGCTTGTGCTACCAGCCACTCAATCAAATGGAATGGCTTGAGACCACTCATGTAAGGCCTCCCAAAAGAGCAAGGAGGTGGTTTGAGTTTCTAGGTGGAGTGTGCTCCATCACTAGTCTTCTAGGATAGTCAATAGGAAATCCTAAGACTAGATCCTAGGCTCTAGGAGAAAGAGTTTGACCTCATAAAAAATGAAGTCAACATGCCCGAAGGGCATTACATTAAATAAAATATGTGTTGCACTGTGATGAATGCAGTTTTTCTGTGTCGCCTTGGTGCATCATTATTTGATGATAACTAATGTAGGCGTTGAGAAAACACATGACTGAAGACCCGACCACTACATCCACCAAGCTATTAATCTTCGATGGGGATAGGTACCTTTTGGTCAAGCGGAGTTGAGGTTGGTGAAGATGTTACAAATCCACCACTTTTCGTTGGCTTTCTTGACCATGAAAAAGTTATAGAGCCAGGTTGGGTACTGGACTTCACGAATGTAGCCAACGTCTAGCAACTTCTACACCTCCTCTGTATTGGGTTTGCCCAAAGTTATTATAGTCAACCAGATCTTCTATTGGGTCAGCCAAAAATAAGAATTATTGTTTAGTCGGTGACACATTGCATTGATTGAAATGTCAGACATTTCCTATGTGGTCCAAGCGAACACTTTTTGATGCTCTCAAAGCGCCTGTACCTGTTAGCTCCTGAATGCTACATCAAAGCGTTCACAGATTAGAAAAGCCTTAACAGGTTTTGCGTCACTGACACCTGGAGGACAGCTTCACTGGTCTTGAGACACCCTTCCGTTAGATCTGGATATTGAGTGATTCATGGTCAACACTTGAAACTGCTCACAAATAGTTGCTTTTAGACAGCTCCCAATTTTTTCAGATCGTAATTACTACCCCGTCACACAGGAATTTTACCGTCACATGATAGGCAGAAGCTACCATCCAGTAACTGTTCAAGAGTGGCCAACCAAAGATAACATTGTAGGTCGGTGGGGATTCCACCATGAGAAAATCCTCTGTACTGTTGTACCGCTTCCCGGGTTCTCCATAAGAGATGACAAGGGCGACAAGGCCCAACTTCTCCTTCCTTTCCCCAGAGAATTTGAATAACGAGCGGGTTAGTGTTGCCAATTTGTTGGTCTTCAAGGAAATTTTATTAAACACCTGTTGACCTCACTTTTGGTTGAGGTCTAGAAACTTCTTTAGTAGCCTAGGTCTAGCCATAGGACTTTCCTATTGACTAGTCTTAGAAAATTAGAAAAGGTACCCCCACCATTAGAAATTCAAAACTCTTCTTTTTACTCAACTTGAAATTCCACATAATGATCTTAACCTCTAGCATTTAGTAGATAAGATCATTATAAGAGAATTCAAGAAGAGTCCCTATAGGATTACTTGGCTTTAGGATTGACCCTGGGTGTTGACTTGGAACTAGGGTACACCATATCTTCACAATACATTAATCCATGGTTCATTTAGAATGGATATCTATCCAATTCTATGTGAAATGCCTAAATTGGTCTTTTGCCCCTATGCACCTCCAACAAATTACCTAACTGCCCTTGGAACCTAAATTTGGCTAAAATTCCCAAATTTTGCCAAATTACCCAAAATTGATCAAAACCCATTTCAAACACCTTAAATACATCCAAATTTGTCAAAATTTCCAAAAAATGACCAAATTACCAAGATACCCCTCCATGACC
>NW_018164845.1:0-274 GCF_001263595.1 Phalaenopsis equestris | reverse complement strand
TTTTAAATCTTTTCAAAATAAATACACACACTTAATACATTCACTTAGGTCTTAAGGACTTAGTGGTGAACTTAAGTTGAAATCCACTTGTTAAAAGAGGATTAGAAAAATCAACATAATCAATCTCTTTTAAAACACCACAAGTCCAATTAGGACTAAAACTTGGCTAAGTAGTCTTAATAACACTAATTTGTCCCCTAAAGGGTCTTCACAAACATAATTTTCAAATTAAAAGGTACAATGACATTTACCTTATTCTTGGGGATAATCAAGA
>NW_018164844.1:2257680-2261979 GCF_001263595.1 Phalaenopsis equestris | reverse complement strand
GACTAGACCTCACTAAAAATGAGGTCAACACGCGTTTTAGGTAAAAAGCGGGCTGCGGGTTTGACCTCTTCAGTTTTTTCCATTGGTACCCGCTTTCCCCGGCTACGAGCTCTCCCTCTCCCTCTCCTTCGAAGCGGAGACACGCAGCGATTCCTCCAGAAGGCGACCGAACAAAAAACTCCTCTCTAAGAATTTTCTAGAGTGGAGTCGAGGAGGCTGCGTGATTCAACTCAGAATGAAGAATCAAAGCGTTGATCAGGCCATTGGAATTCCAGTAAGCTCTGTGATTTACGCAACTGGGGACTTGAAAGGTGAAGCTGGTTCTTCTCAATTTCAAAAGAGTAGGAGACTAAAATCTATTTTCCCCCCTAATCTATGTTATAATCATCTATAGTTTTCTTAATGTTAATTATTCTTCATTCACAGATAGAAAGCATCCACTTTTTCATTGGATGAACAAGTTTAAGAGCAACGCAAATAGTTATGCTAAAGGAATATGTGACCATGGTAATTCCCCTTCACACCATGAGTTTCTACGCTTTATAATTTTTTCATACAAAAATCGCTGCAAAGTTCACACATTTCCGAGTTTCTGTACACTTCATTTATAAAGGCAACTAATTTTTACTGTTTAATTGAACTCACAGTGAGTTTGGGATCCACTGTCTCTCAAACTGAAGGGGAAGTTGAGCTTGGACATTAGGGTTATTCAACTTGGAGGAATTGGAAGAATTTTCAGACAAAATTTCTCTGTAAAAGAAGGAGAGAAGTTGCTGAATGCCTTCCAATGCTATTTGTCAACCACAGCCGGTCCTATTCCTGGCCTTCTCTTCATTTCTTCAGAAAATATTGCATTCCGCAGCAACAGATGCATCAAGCTAACTTCTTCTGGAGAAACTGTCAGAGTCCCTTACAAGGTTGTTAAATTTCATAAATTTAGGCGCTTTATCATCATTAGCAGCCTTATATTTAGGGTCTTCAACCTTCGTAATTTTTTGTAACATGAAACCTTTTATTTGGAATATAAATGATGCAATATGAAAGTTTGTACATTAGGTTATCGTATTACAGGCCTTAATTGTTCATATTTGTTTACAATCTATGTTAAGTAACTGTTGCTTCGTCTCTTTGTAGATTAAAGTACTGGAGATTGAATGAGGTGGCTAAAGAATCCGAGCTTAATACTTTACTTATTTACAGCATTGTTGAGAAGGTTGAGGTGTGGATCAATGAATATTCATTCTGATGTTTATTTTTTTATTTTTTTATTTTTTATTTTTTATTTTTTTTGTCAATAATGGTTGAGGAAGGTTGAGGAGATCGATCATAAATTGGTCAATACTGGATAATACATTGGTGTTTTGTTTTATTTATAAGAGGGTATGCAGATTGAGATGATAAGTCAGCTTTTTCTATTTTTCTCATTCAATCATATCATAATTTGAGTTAAAAAGTCTTCTTGCAAGATCAAATTTACTTATCACAATTTACTTATCACAAGGGTTACTTATCACAAGGGATATAGAATGGGCAAATATTATGTTTTCTTTTGAAGAGGTATTGCTTTTCAATTGTGCTTCTTGCTTTATGTAGTATATAGATGGATTTCCATGTATTAATTTTTGTATGCATTACATACCCATATATTTTTAACGGGATGTGTAATAAATTTACTTATCATAAGATGCAAATTCATGAATTGTGGTTTTTTTTCCTTTTTTTTTGTCACTTTTGGTACTCATTGTTAAGCTAGTTGGGCATCAGCATTTTTTGAACTATTTTGAAGTGAAATTATGCTTCAAAAGTATCAAAAATATAACTATAACAGTTCTGTTTTAAAAAGTTTTACCAAATAGGGACAGCATGATCATTTTTCCAAAAACAGCTGTCTCAAAACTATTTTCACATAGCCGCACCAAACAGACAAACAACTTACTGAAGCAACACAGCTATAGCTGAAAAGTTGGAGAAGTTGTAGCTGCGCCAAACAAAACCTAAAATACTGAGTTACATAAGCTAAAATATTTGCATCCGAAAAGTATAAAAATATTAAAGAGCTTACATCAGTATTTCCTAATGAAATTAATTAATTATAGTTGATTGTCCAAATGATAAATTAAGGATTAAATAATGGCACAAAAGAAATTAGTCCAAACAATCATTCATTACTTAGTATATAGAAACTGAGCTAGTTAAGTAAAAATTAAGAGTTATTAACTTAATTAAATAGGCTAATCTAAAATTATAATACTAACTAGCCATTAATTAATGATTAGGCTAATTAAAAAATGTTGTCAGTCATACATTAATTAATCAATAAATTAAACAAGCCACTTAACTAAGAAATGATGATTTAATCAAATAAGCTCAAAAAATTAGGAAATTAGGTGAATTAGGACAATGAATCATATAAATGTTTTGACTAGTGAATCAATATGGTGAATTAGCATATGTAGTCTATTTAAATGGGGTTTATTTATTTAATGCATGACATTGAATGAGCCAAATTAAGTTCATCTAGATCATCTCCTCTCATGGAGAGGTAAAGCATATGCTTGAGCTATGGGCATGCGCCGGCCAAACCAGGGGTGGTGTGTTCCCCCCACACCTAATTATCCTTTATTATAAATATGCTACTTTCTGCGTTAAGGTTTAGTTTTTGTTGAGATTTTTGTTAGGCCAGCCTTCAACGCCCCCCTTTTCACTTTTAGGCCTATATCCGACGACAAGAAGGCGATGCGGCTGTAACTCATTTAGAGACAGTGTGAATCTTTCCTCTTCTGCTTGCTCCCATCTTCCCCACACTTCCATCCACCTAGTTTTCCTGCCCCCAAACACCTTTTCTTCCCTGTTATCATCGCAGATGCCCTCCCCCACTTTCTCCAATTGTCGTGACTCCATCCATGTACACCACCTGCTGTGAAATTACACCCATTTCAGCAGCTGCCCCCACAAGATCCGTCTACACCTCCACCTACTGTCACCATCACCCCCTCAACCCTCTTGTGATGCCGCCAACCCTTTAGTTCCCTCCACCAGTACCTGCAACCCTTCCTTCACCCCTTTAACTGACTGCCACAACGGGTTGTCTCATCCCGACCTAGCCGGATAACCTCTATTTTTGAGAAGCAATTATCTTTTTATCGAATTTTGGGTTAATTCTGGCATCATTTGGTATCAGAGTTAACTAAACACTAGTCATATCTTAAGCTTTCCTAACATCCGTCTTAACCCTTCCACCAAAAAATTTCTTTCCTATTCTCAAACCATAGACAAATTTGATATAACCTTAACTTCACCTTGCTGATTTTCAAAATCAGCAATTCCAAATTAATTTTTTTACACCTTCAATTAGTATCATACACCCTTTTTCACCTCCCAACTCTAAACCTTAGTCATGCCACCAAAGAGATACATGTCTGAGCCTACAGGGGGAGATACAGTAAAAGATTTGTCGACTTTAACAGAGGCTTACAGACATTGAGGATGAAATTCAAAAGAAAATTGCCCACGATCATGACAGGGAAAATCGAAGGGGCGAGAATTTCAACCCCTTTTATAGAGAGGATTTCAATGATGAGGAAGATAGGCCACGCTGCATTAGAATCTGGTATCTGAGGATGCTGAGAGAAAAGACAATATATGGAAGATAGGACTTTAGAATATAGGTGAATCTGCTAGAGTTCGATGGAGGTATAGATTCGATGATTTCATCAAATGACTGTAGTCAGTTTAGAGAATCTATGAGTACAAATATGTGTCAGAAGATAAAAGGGTAAAACTAAGGACCATCAGATTGAGAAAGCGCATCTCCTTGTGGTAAAAAAAATTTATATAGGCAGAGGAAGAGCGAGGGCAATGAAAAAATTAACTTGTGGGAGAATATGAAGGCGATGAAGAAAAAAATCTACGTAATTTATTTCTGACTCTACCACCTACAACAAAAAGATCTATAAGTGGAGGAGTTCATGTCGTAGTTCCACCAGTTGCAGATGAAGTGTGAGTTGGTTGAGTCAGAGGAACAAATCATAGCTCGTTAACTGAAGGCCCTGAAACTTGTTATCAGTAACGTTGTGCAGTTGCTGCCTTATTGGTCACTGGGAAATGTCTAGACCTTATCCCTGAAGTTGGAGAACAGCAGAAATAGAGCGGGCAAAAACCACCAGTCCAACAGCCACCCGTAGTTGGAGACAACAGGAGTGTGTCTCGGGGAGTTGAGAAAACTGCTTTGGATAAGGACAAGGCCACCCCAAGTGAGAAGAAGCCGTGAAGAGCAGCATGGCTGCTAAAGTTCAACAG
>NW_018164844.1:2224863-2257572 GCF_001263595.1 Phalaenopsis equestris | reverse complement strand
TTGACTCTAATTGCCCAACAAGCAGAATCATGTTTTTTTATTGAATAGGACGATGTGGATGAAGTAAGCAACGAGGAGGCAACTGAAAAACAGTGTGAGATGTATCAACTTCCACCGGATAAGAGTGAGATGCTCGTGATTCGACGGGTCCTATAGACTAAAGATACGGGGGATTCACAATGGCTTGGCTAAAGTATATTCTACACCTGTTGCATTGTGAACGGGAATATATGCAATCTCACCATCAATGGAGGAAGCAACAAGAATGTGATGTCAGCACATATGGAGGCCTCATGAATCTGAAGCATTTTCGATCATATTCTCTGATGTGGCTGAAAGATAATAGGGTCGGCATTTACTAGAGGTGCTTACTGGAGTTTTTGGTTGTCACCTTTTGATGATGAGACCGTGAAAATTTGACTGTAGGACTCAACACGACGGATTTAGAAACACATTACAAAAGAGGGGAAGCGCATCATCCTTCTACATTCTGCTTAACCTGAGATCACAAGTGTCCTTGCCACCAGAGCAGCATTAGTGTGACTATTTTTGGTGACTACAGACAATTATAGGATGGGGACACTGATCCCAAACATGAGACGTCATGATAGAGAGAATCTCAGTATATCATGATCAATACCTTATTGTTATGGCCACCACCATTCGGAGCGATTCAGACTATTGTCACATTAGATCACGGTGGGCTAACCTTAGGTTATTTTGGGAGAATTCAACAACATATGTGTGACACAATGACCCAAGTCAGATAGTTGTGAGCTCCAAGAAGATTGGACTAATGTGGATGTTTTCTTGCAAATGGGAAAAAAATCCTCAGGTGCTTTAGAAGATGGTGAGTCGTCAGTGGAATCCATGTGGCTCTCGGAACGCAATAGAAGATCGAACAACCCCGATAGACTACATTGCAACTGCTACGTCCAATATAGTGAATAACACCGTTCTACGAGGAGCCAAAAGCTTCAACAAATAAAGCCAGAGCTAGCCCAATCTCAAGAGACAAACAAGGGGGTTGGGGGCCTGAACTGGCCAAACCGGTTCAATAGGGAGGCTGAATTAAACCCGAACCTTCTTAGGGTTGCGACTGTCACCCAAGGGGAAGGGTTTTCCCTTCCTAGTTATCCTTCTTTATAAATATGTTGTTTTCTGTGTTAGAGCTCAATTTTTGTTGAGATTTCTACTTAGATAGCCTCCGACGTCTTCATTTTCCCTTCTATGGTTATATCTGACGGTGAGAAGGTACTCTAGCTGTAACTTATCCCGAGGTGGCGTGTATATTTCCTCTCCTGTCTGATGTCATCTTCCATGCACTCCCATCAACCTAGTTTCCCGGCTGCTAGACTCCTTTTTTTCCCTATTATCATAGCAGATCCCCTCCCCTACTCCATGTTGTTGTCGTGATTCCATCCAGGTACTCCATCTGCTACGCATCCATCACGTGTCGTCACCGGCCCCTCCTATTTCTCCAGCAGCCCCTGCAAGATCAACCTACACCTCCACCTACCGCCATCATTTCTTCATCAACCCTCTTGTGTTGTCGCCAATCCTCTAGTCCCCTCCTCTCGTACTCGCAACTCTTCCTACACCCCTTTAACATACTGCCACCTATCACAAGCTCGAATCACTGCTATGACGGGTTGTCCCATCCCGCCTTAGCAGGATATTGGTGTTTGTGTTTTCTTTTTCTATTTTGAGTTATGATTGTATCCCTGTATTTTTTAGTAATAAAATATGCTATCCTATTGGATGTTGGGTTAACTTCGATATCATGTTGATGAGGTTAATCAATCATTATTGATTAAACGAAAAATCAAAACCATTCATTAATTGTTAAGTTATTCATTTTCATTAGATATGTATACCGCCATTAAATTAATTGAATTGAATCGCTTTAACTTCCAAACTCGAGGTTCGGAATTTAAAACTCACAATAAAGGTTAGAAATTATATAAGAATTCTAAAATTAAAAAAACCAAACCAAGCAGCTGAATAATGGATTAATTTGAGAATAAAAAAATTTATCACACAAATACTCATTAATCATCCTAAATTCTCATATATTTTCCTAAAACCTTAGCTTAGATTTTTCTTATTTCTGAGAATTTAAATTATCAATATAACCTGCACAAACCAATGGAAGATTTTTTTAAAATTGATGTATTAAACAATTTTTAAAAAAATTTGCATTAAAATAAAAAATAAACAAAATTGACATTGTTTGGAGTTAAAATGGCGACAATACTCTAATATCGTTGTTCATTACAATGACATTAAATGTATCTATTGTCGCCACTCCTAATAGTGACAATAGTCATTTTATTTTATTTTTAAATTAAACTTGCAATTTAATAATTTATATACATCAAAATAGATCATTACCTACTTACAACATTTGTCGAGCATTGATCACATCAGATTAACACTTTTTACCTATAGTCAAAGAGATTATTACTTTATAAAATATGATAATATTGTTGGATATTCAAGTTCATGATGCTAATTGGTCTGATGTTAGTCGGCATTAAAAAAAGACGAGTGTCTTGACAGAATTCTTGTGATGATTTACTTGATAGTCACCTAATTCCAGATATTATATAATATCATCCTTATTATTCGACAAATAACTATATTTTCTATGGGACAAGCAAAGTCACAAACTTCTTATCACTTAAGGGGTTATGATAAACATTCAACAGAGCAACATACATAAACTTACCTGATATCAGGTTCTATAGGCATTGTTGACCTCATTTTTGTGAGATATATTTCCCTCTCTAGAGCCTAAGATTAGCCATAGGACTTCCTTACTGCCTCTTTTAGAAGACTGGCATTGGGACACACAATTTAGAAATTTGAACCGCTTCATAACTCATTGTAGTCTCATGTGTATAGTCTTGAATCGTCAATCTTAGTTGAGTCAATTGAGACCGGCATATTAAAACTCAAGTTGAGCTCCCATAAGGATTGAAGATGTCTTTAGAAGACTCTTTGAACTTAGGGATTTAATTCTTTGAAACAACACACAATATACAACATATACATACACCATAATTCACACACAATTTACTAATCAATATCAAAATTGAATTTAAATGAAATGAAAGCCCTCGTGACGTGCATTTGAGACCCTTCAACACGGGTTGAGCGACTTGCTGTTGAGAGTATTCTGCTAGACCTTGATCGTCGCTTAGGCGAGATCTTGTCACCATTTTACATGTCAGACGACTTTGTTTAGATCGACAAATATTATTTGTCAATTCACGCGCGAAACAAACTTATATTGACATGATCGTCGACAAATTTGTCGAGATGACCTCGGATGATGAAACGGGCAGTGCGAGCGCGTCTGGAATGTCGAGTTGAGGCTTGAACATCATAAAACCCAAACCCTTTTATACCTTCATAATTACAATCATACAGTTCATATATTTAAATTGAGTGGGTTATTTCTCATTCAAATTTCTCTGTGTGTTTTTCAAGGTGAACTCGGACGTGGTCGAGGCGTAGAATGATTAAGAAGCTATCCCTGAAGTAGACAAAATGAACGATATCAAACTTCGCATCAGTAACCAACCTCTCTTTTCTAAGTGATTTTATATGGATCGTCGAGCTGGTTTATAATTTGGAATGGGTCAGGATATGAGCGATGATGCAAAAGACATCTGGTGTCAAAATTGGGATAACATAATAGTATTATATCTCATGGCCCAATGACCTTGTGAGGGTTCAGGATTGGCGTTACTGTTCGTCAATCTTTGATAAGAAGCTGCCCTTGTTTTCATAAGCTGTGGACGGTTCTAACCCAACAGTGTGACTTACTCATAGACAGTCAAATTTACAAAATATACAACAATATAATAAAATCTTTTTCTAGTAGAATTAATATTTTGGTTGGGGTTGTTAAGTGAAAGTCTAATTTACTTCTATGCGTGACAAAGTAAGAAATTTTTGGATGTTACCTTTTCTAAGAAATTAAGAAGAAATTTTTTTTAATACTGAAATCTTAATTTCATTTCTTTTAATGTCGATTTCTAAGAAACTCTCCAAGCCAATGACCTAAAATGTGCTTAGTGCTAAGAGGCACATGATGTCAACTTACTTATATCCAGCCATGAAAACCACTGTGACATTGAGAGAGCTTGGAACAAGCTTCATATCTTTAACAAAATTCAGCTTCTTCAAATTGCGCCTCAACATGATCAAGGCCTCAAATTAGCTTCAGATCATTGAAAAGATGCAGCTTCCTGGTCAACTTCCCCGTCTCAACACGAGGAAAAGAAATGAATCAGGTTAGTACTATTTTGCACTTCCACCTCTATTTTTTTTCAGGTTTGGCCTTTCTATTGTTTTCCCCACGTGTACCTGTTGTGTCAAAGCCTGATTCTACCGTTAAAAAAATTAGACACAATTTATTTCACATCAAACTCGTGTTTGATTTGTGTCTCACAACGATACGGATGCCATTTGGAAGTGTCCATGCTTCGTAGTGGCACATAAGCACAGTTAATAAGCTTAATAAGTGACGCTCCTTAAGAGGGGAACTTGAGCTTTTCTAGCGAAAATAAACACCAAAAATATCTTGGCTAAGCTTAATTTTTTAAGCAACCATCCAAATGACCAAACAATAATTTGTATTCAAAAATAAATGAAGGTTCTGGCTTTGTTTTCTGAGAATGTAGCAATCACCTATGGCTCCACGCTTGCTCACTTTTTGGTGAATAAGAAAGAACGAGCAATGATAAATTTAACTCGTCAAGAAGCACCGACAAATCAGGCTCCCTTGAGAGCACCAGCTTCCTGCATAAAATATTAAATATTGCAATAAAAGAAAAATTCAATAAATTATGAAAAAAAAATGAGGAATCTTTACATTCAAATTTATGTGTGTTAAATCTTCAAACCATAGCCCCATTGGAATACATAATATCAATAAAAGATGGTTGGAACAAACGAATGCTGTCTGCAAATATCATAAAAATGCAACAAACAATATGTAAAAAATATTGACATATGACATGATTAAGCAATTTGAAATACTTTGCATGAATTGAGAGTTCGGGTACCCATAAAGAAAAATTCTAATATCATATATTTACTACAGCACATTAAAGTTGCTCACCAAATACAATCTTCATCAGTTTTAAAATGCCAAAGCCATATGGAATGTACAGCATTCTTTAATTTAGAAGTGAGTACTTCTTGGCACGCCTAAAAAATAATTGACTTAAAATAAAATAACATAGTAGGGGTTCAAGGCTCCAAGCAAGTGCGAGGATTCTTTGGATCACAAGATGCAGTCGCTGACGTTAGCAAGAAATCCGAAATTGGATTATGAATTCATACAGTGGGTTTTAATTTGGCTTATGAACCATCAATATTTAAGGTAAAGATTTGGTGAGCTCACAGGCCCATGCCTAAGTAGATAAACATTGACCAAATAGAACAAAGCATGATATCTGTTTCATTTCCAAGAGCAAAAATTCTAAAATGATTCCTTGCATTGGATTGCACATATGCATATTATAAGAATCGGGTGGAAAAATTTTTTGTTAGAAGATTAAAGTCAAGTGGCAGGCACCATTGCTTCTGAAAATTGAATGTTTGACCTGGAAGAGCACTTGCCAGTGTCAATTAACCAAGAACAGGCTTAATAGCGTACGAAGTAAAATATTCTAGTTCCACATATAACAATGAGGAAGTACAGTGCAGTTGCATAATTCCCTGTAAGGATTGTCACAAACTGGCCCAAGGGATTGAAACTGTCAGGGTGAAAAGAGGGACTCAAACGGTAGACTCAAACTATTATAGCATTTAAAGTAATCTAATTCATCCAAAAAATTTAAAGCCAATAAACATCAATATTTCTAGTTCACATTCACCTAATAAATTTCATTCAATACTTTTAACAGAAAACTTCAAAACAAGTTAAATTTTATTGGTAACTATTTTCAATTTCTCTTTTTTTTCTTCAGATTAGAAATTCCCTTATGTTAATCATTCAGTTTAAAAAAAAATCCTAAAATGAAAATAAAACCACAAGTTATACAACAACTTAGTGAATAAATATAGCTCTATAATATACAAATTTTAGGCAAATGCTCTAACATGCATGTTGTTAAAGAATGCTTAAACATTAACATTTCATTTTACTAAAATTTTAAAACATTTACATTTTATTTAAGATTTTAACTTAAGAGCATGTTTAAATTATTGTACCATTAAGGTACATTCATTTTCATTTTCCTTTTTTTTTAACTTTTTTTTTAATTTTATGCACACGGGTATAATAGTGTCATTAACCAACTCCTTTTATTAGCTTGTACATTTATTTCACTTGATTATCATTAATTTTTTTTCAATCATTTGAACTAAACACTGAAATTTCAGTGTGAATGCAATACATAAACTTTTTAAAATATGTTATAATGCTTATGCAACTTCATTAAATTAAACATTCAATTAATTTTAACAATAATCATCATGATAAAAAAATTTCAAACATGATACATTTAAACTTAAAAGAACCGAAAGAAAAATAAAATAAGAACTACAATTACTCACTTCTCAGTCAAAAAATTCAAATATTAAGAAGGTCAAATCCAACAGTTTTGAAAGTCAGAGTAAATAGAAAGTCGGAGCAATATTAAGAAATGTGAGAAATGCAAAAAAATTTCATAAAGGCAAATGTCTCTCAGAAACTAACATTTGGTTCTTGTGTTATCAACCAGAACACATTGAATTATTTCAACTCTTGGACAAAGGGCTCCAGTGAAAGCAAGAAATAGTGTTGCACCATCACAAAAGAATTTACACAAACAAAATAATTGAATTAGCCGCATTAGTGAAAAATCAAAATCAGACAGTTGAATATTCAGCCATTATGCACTATCATAACACGAAGCTAAAGATTCGCTGCAGATTTTCACAAGCACATTTTACATTCTAAAAAAAAAAATAACTGATTGAAGTTTTTATTCTGCAATAAATTATAGTATTTTCATTTCATAATATCATAGGCACAAATTTAAGTTAGATAATTCATTCTTAGATTTATCATGTATCTTTGTCTTATAAAAAGTATCATATCACTTCAGAATATACCTATAAGAATATTATTTGATAGGAGAGCATCTCAGCATTCATTTCAGATATTTTATTTAAATTGATGGATTTTAATACGTCAATCATGCCCATCGCTTTATCAGTTATGTGACAAAATAAAAGAGATAAATTTAAATATTTGCCGGAGGTACTTTAAGTTACAATTGATTGTGTCACCATTGCTTGAATTTAATACAATCATAGGTATGGATTGTCTATTTAATTATTTCTTAATTTAGACTACAATCAGAAGGTAAACAATTTTACTTTACCTCAAGAGATGAAATTTAAATTTTATGTGGATTGAAGATATGACATGTTTGAATTTAATACAATCATAGGTATGGATTGGCTATTTACTTATTTCTTAATTTAGACTACAATCAAAAGGTAAACAATTTTACTTTCCCTCAAGAAATAGAATTTAAATTTTATGTGGATCGAAGATTGACATATGTGATAATAATAACTATAAAAGCTTAAAAGTTGTTAAATAGCAATAATCAAGATATTCTTGCCCAAGTGAGAGAGATGACAAAGGATACACAGACAAGCACACGCTTGCGCTAGTTGCTTCTAAAGTAATATATAAATAATTGTATTGAATGACAGTTAAGGAATTACAAGAACTGAAAATTCAGCTACAAGAATTGTTTGACAAAAAATTTATCTGACCTAATACATCATCATCAAGAGCCTTAGTATTATTTGTAAAGAAAAGGCATGAAAATTTTAGATTGTGTAATGAAAACAACCAACATTTGCCTTGACCACATCTAGAAATTCCTCTATTCTCACTCAACCAGTCCGGCCTACTCCCCACACGCTTGCGCTTGTTGCTTCCTAATTGTTTGCATGTTGTCACCTCAGTCTCAAACTTGCGTAGCCCTAGCTCCTCGATCGGGTCCACTCATTGTCATTATCCACATCCACTTTCTCATGCTTGATCACTGCTCACAACCCAATCTCTGTAAAATGCTTTGCTCGACCTACTTGTTTGCACGAAATACTTGCTAGCCCTAACTTGTTAGTGTAGTTATATGCTTCTTATTTGTGAAGTCCCTCACTTGCTCATGCTCTGTACAGGATCAGCTTGATCTATCTCGCTTGTTGTTTCCATCATGTGAAAACATCGCCCACACATGCGCCTGATTCAAACCTAGCTACGAGCTTCGGCTCACCATGGAGCTACCTGCTAGCATTGTCTCCCACAGTGCTCCACCCATGTGATATTTATGCACTCCGCCCTTCATCTTCCTCTCCTCCGCTCTCTAGCTCGCTCTCGTGTGTTCATCCCTCGTTCTCTATCTCTTCAATTGTTGCACGAGCCCCACATAGTATCCCCGTTGGTTTGACTCTCTCGCATTTTGTCTCCTACCCTTCACCTGCCGCTCTACTTTGATAGGGTAAGGTCATGCCTCAAAGTGGCTTTTGCCAATTCATACTTTATAGGACATTACAATCATCTCACAGTACTGACAAATAAAGTTCATAAGTATTTCAGCCCCCATTATCATTTAACTAGATCACAACAAAGCAGGTGTTATTTGATAAAGAACCATAAACAACAGAAGAAATTCCATAAAATAAAATAAAAATCTATATACAACTACTGAGTAAGAAAATAATAACCTAGAATTCCAAACACTGCCGAAATCAGGACTCAATATCAAAAGAGCCCTAGAGTGCTTCAGGATATCTTTTTCTAGGAATTGAGCTTCAGAAGTTGCAGTGTTCAAGGAGATTTTGCCCTCTGATATGTTGATTAACCTTTTATAGTTTCTTCTGGCATCCATATGTGCAAGTCGAGCAGCATAATACAATAGGGGAACAATCTGCATTGAGATAGCCAACTTATGATTGCCATACCAGAAAATAGTCTTCTCATTTTGTAGAAACGTCAAACCAGTTGCGTCTCTCCCACAGGATTCATTGAATATTTCGCAGAAGTTGGAAAGTGGAGACCATGAAATACTTGAATCTTCATTTAACTCTGCAAATTGGGATGGGTGTATGAAGCCAACCTCATCACTACACTCGGTACACACAAGATAATTTGAAAGGAAAAATCAGCTAAAACATCACAATGTAAAACAATTATATAAATTTTCAAATAAAAGATGTGAAAAACAAACCAGACTAGAGCATGATGAAATAAAGCTATAGAGGTATTGTAAAGCACTATAGCTAGAAGAATATTGAAAAAAAATCATTTATCTACATCAATTATATACAACATTCGTCCTTCCAAAAATTACTCTTTTAATGCCACTATACATCAAGTTTACCCCATTCTTTCTATCATTTCAGGATTAAAACAGTTTAACATAGCATTTTGCCATTCTCATTAAAAAGTAAAGTGCCAAAATAGTCCCCTGACTATTTACATGGCTTCATTTTAATCCTAGTCTATAAAAGTGTCAAATTAATCTCCCTACTCTTTTAGTATGGGTTGAAATAGTCCCTAGGGTGACTACTTTAGCTTTACTTAAAAGAGACTGTGTCCTAAATTAGCTCTTTTATAGAATTTGGGACTAAATTGAACCCTAACAAAGAGTCGGGGAAATATTTTGACACTTTTCTATTTAAACTAACAATCAATTTCCTTCCAAAAGAGTTGAATGATGGAAGACACACATTCCCGTTTAAGAGGGTAAGCATATTTCATCCCTACGATGGTTATGTCTGGGCATTTATACTTGTTCAAGTGTACATTATAAGTGAGATTTGTCAAACCATTCTTTATTACCATCTCCAAGCAATTGGTTGAGAGAATGCAAGTAGCAAAAGGAAATTAACAAGTGGCAATCCAATTGACATGTGTTGCAAATAAATTAAAATTTAACACGATTAGCTTTACATGTGTATAATTTTCATTTTTTTTTTATATTTCTCGAGTGATTAGAGGAAATCATCGAGATTAAATTATATTCCATTATTTCATTAATTTAATCGATTAATAAAATAATTTTCATGCTCCCTAAATCCTCATACATGTCCTCTTAAAACAAAATATTTTATAAAGATTAAATTAAAAATTAGGAACTGTACTAATTATTTATGATTATGGGGTAAATCATTTTAAGAAAAATCTAATAATGCTACTCGATTTCTACTTATTTAGAAGAAATATATATCACTATTGAAAGAACATTTTATGTTAAAATTTGTTAATATATTGCAATCAAATTCTTTTTCAAACAATTTGTAATATATATTTAAAAAAAAAAAACAAGTACAATAACATTCTGTAAGATTTAGTTTCTTTATCTTTCATTTAATTTAAACTTAACCATGTAAACAATATGCGGCGCATTATTTTTTCCTGTTTAACATTAAGATATCCCATAAAAAAGGACCAAATACTTTGCTCACTTCATTAAAAATATAAAGGAATGCAACAATAAGATAATCAGAAGACTGCTCAGAAAAATTGTAGTCAAATCTAAAATTTCAATAAACTTGCACGGTTGACTTTCAAATGGCAAACTACTCCTACACACTGTTCTTCTCATGGTGTCTTATAAATATTTTCATGTGTAATGTGGAAAGTATGAACAAATTCCTACGGCCACTTTAATTAGAAGAAAAAAACTTATTTTGTCCTAACAAACTTGCATAGACCTCATCTGAAATTCAATCTTTTTTAAAGCAAAATTTGTCATGATAAGCCCATTGAACAAAAGATGAAAGCTACTACGTAAACAAATCTGTGTAAGCTTTCGCTTAGCCGCAAATTACACAGAGAAGACACTGTAGTACAACTAAGTGGAGAAATGAATGAAACTGGAGGTAGCAAAACATAAAGAAACAATTTTGCCCAACTTTGGTCATGCTTCAACCGTTCAACAATTGACAACCATTCCACCTTGTAGATTAGATCAATTGCAGCACCAAATTTCAATATGGAAATGTCTGTGCGATATTTGATATACTGGTAGTCCACAAGTATATGCATTACTTGGAGGAATAAATTTAGGGTGCTTTGGGGTGGGAGTGGCGGTGGCGGTGGCGGTGATAGGTTTGGGGTGGGAGTGGCGGTGGTAATTTTTTCTGTCAGACAAAATTGTGTTTTGTCTGCTTTTTGAAAAATTTGTAGTTGAAAACAATGTTTTGCCGCTAAACCTAGCTATTTGTGGCGGCTGCTAAAAAATTGCGGTATGACTTTTTCCAAAAAAAAAAAATTTGTAATAGTCACGGCTGTTTTTTGAACAGAAGCTTCTACAACAACTTCACAGTTATTTTTCCAAACAGCTGTAGCTGCCCCAAACAGACCTTAAGTGTTGCGGCTGTTAAAAAGTTGCAGTTCAACTTTTAAAAAAAAAATTGCAATAGTCACTGCAGCTTTTTGATAGCAGCTTTTTTAAACAGCTGCAGCTGCCCCAAATAGACCCTAAGTGCGGGGGCTACTAGAAAACCGCAGTTTGAATTTTTCAAAAAAAAATTATAATAGCTAACACAGCTTTTTAAACAACAGTTTCACAATTGTTTCTTTAAACAGCTACAACTGCTCCAAACAGACGCTTAATTAAAAAAAACAAAATCTTGGAATTCTAAACTTACATGAGCTTATGATGATCCAATATAAGTTCAAACTGTTCCAAGAGAACCTTAGAAGCTTCTTCAGGGCATGATCTTTGCCCCATCTTTCTAAAAACAAATAAAAAGTAAGAGAGCATTAGTAGAAGCCTTCCCAATCTTGGAAATCAGGAAGGTGAAATGCTCCTTCAAGATCGAAGCAAATAAAATGGAACAGAGGATTAAGTACAAACTCATCAATGATAAAAAGAAGAAAATTACGTGACAAAAAAAAATCATGGCAGAGGGCTTAGGAGCCACAATTAAATTATAAAAAAAAAACACATAAAAAGAGCAGCATATTCAACAAGTAGTAAACTTTACATGTTCAAATACAACTAGCATCAAATAGAGTTTAATCATAAACAGTACGAGTTAGAAGCTGCTATTGGATGGATAATTGTTTACCAAATAATCACATTATTCATATAAAAAGATGAATAGTAATTCAAGCATATAAAGCTAATTTATTTATTGAATTAAACTACCTGGCAACAAGAGGGAATCAATCACAAAGTAAAACAATCAGTTTCTAAAGCGCAAGCAGCTTAAGAGAGAAACGCCAAAAACTAAAACTTAAAAAAAAAACATACCCAAGGAAAGAGGATCCCAATCAGGGTTGGCTATCCTTGAAACTCAAAAGTTGCTTGAAAATCAATTGAGAAGATCAACATTTTGGAGGGGAGGTTGATAAGTCCAACCATAGCAAAGAGAATGAGAAAGTGTAACTACTCGTACCCAATGCTAGGAATTTTCAAAACCGGAACAGACAATCTGATGATGAAAATAACTTTAATAAATATCTATAAATCCAATATTAATGAAATAGCCATGAAATTTTAAAATCAAAACCAATAGTAAAATAATATGCCTTGCTCATGCCTTGCTCTAGTGTTGCCCTGTCTACTGTACACATTTCTCTTCTTTCACTCATTTTTTTCTATGAATTATAAAATAAAAGAAAAATGAGATTTCAAAATTAACACGGTGGGATAATCACAATACTAAAGAAATAGAAACATCATGTATGTTAGTTATTAATGTAAACTATGTAATAAATCATATCATATACTAAACCTATACATGACAACAATGTATAATGATGTAGTGTTGTTTATCTTTTAATTTACATTAATACTCATGTTTCTTCTCTTTTTTATATAAATATATCCTCTCAAGAGCATCGTTTAAACATAATCTAACACATCCATAGTCCGCATACCATCGACAAAACGAGGCATAAACTAAAGCCTCATTTGGGACAATTGTACCTTTCATAAAAACTTCTTTAAATGTAACTTCAGAACAAACAACAATATAAAGGGGTTTTTTTAAGTCAATAACTCATTTGGATACAAATTTTTTTGTGCAACTTTTTTAGTGATAAACGACAAAAATATCCCAATTGAGTCAAATCATTCCCAAGTCAAGCCCCCAACAATCATACTTCTCTTCCATGGCATTAGCTTTTGTTGTGATGAGGAGGATGACAATGGCATGAAACTACATGCCACAATTTCCGATTTCTTCTCTGCAAGCAGGTTACGACAATCAAGTGTTTGGCCTTTAAGACCATCCCCTCCAAAAATCCCAATTGCAACCATGGAATAGAATTGGTAATACTTCCTTTAGATGGTTCTCAACGCAGTGGACTTCTTCTCAAGCTCCCTTGAGTACACTTCAGCTTTCTTCACCTTGAACTCATCCTGCTTTGTGGAGATGACATGGTTGACGTTCACAAAGCTCTTCATAGCCTTGGAAGCCACAGTGTCAGAGAGGTGATCAAGAGCCTGCTTCAACTCATCACAGAAGGTTGTGACCTCAATCGCGATGGGAGAAGAATGCTGCATTTGAGGACCATCGCTACTGACGGGAAGTAAAGTGAGCTTAACCTAGGCATAAAGAGCATGGATGTATTCCAGGGAAATTTGGTAAGTCGTTGAAGTTGGAGTGCTAAGAGGAAACAATATCCTAGAAATGTTGATCTCAAGTGTTCGGAAATAAAAAAGGGAGTAGGGGAGAACTAGAGAGAAATGGAAGAGATAGATTATGTGATAGTAAAAGGGTAATTTGACATTTTCTTTGACGAAACAGTGGAACGCAACAAGACATTCACGATCTGAAATGGGAAAAAATGTTGTTGTGTTTGAAAAACATTTTGGAGAAGTTGCTAACCCAAATGAAAGCCTCACATTTTATCGGCTTTCAGTGTAGCGCAATGGAGCCGAGAAATGTCTCCAAACAAAGCCTAAGTCTATTATTATTTGAGATAGAAAGGAATCTAATCATCCTTGACCGATACATCTGTCATCAACACAACGGTGCATGGTTTTGATTTCTTTATTATTTAAGGTGGCATAAAAACATTTACGCAAGTAAATACCTTAGAGTCTCTAGTCAATACCACAAGAGGTAAACTCTGTCCATCATCATTCACATGCAAGCATTCATATATATTGAATACTTCATTACATTCTTCATAAAATGTATTATTTTCTTATGATATATTACATATTGATTAGATAATGCCTAAATGTTCTTTTAAAAAAATTTATTTTTTTCCTGGGAATAACTATCGTGCAAACATTCATGAAGTAATATGGGCATTTATGTTTAATACTTAAAATTACAAAGGATCAATTGCAGCATTGAATAAATGGGTATAAAGCATAAGTGGAAAGAATTGGAATCAAAATTAAATTCAAAATAGGAAATTGTGCTTAAATTCCTTATAAAGCTTTTATTTTAAAAATTAGTTGGTCGCTCCTACTAACTTTACCAAAACCCGACACTCAAAAGACTCATGCATTATATTAGATACATTTCACATCAATAATTAAGTACAATCAACCGAGACTTTTATTTCTTTTTAAATCACTTATATTTTTAACTATATTTTATAATTAATGACATAACTATAGGTTCTAATTTATTTCATATCATTAAGAATTTTCTAAAAATTTATTAGTTATTCCTTAATTACATTTCAATTAATCCTTCAATTACAAACTATTACTATTTACTTAGCTTAGTTATACTTAAATAATATTTAATATACATATTTATATATATATAATCTAACACAACCCAATTCAAAATACAACTTTTCCAATTAACTTATATTTATTATTATGTATTTATTCAAATAAAAAATCCCTCAAGATACATATATTATAACTAGATGCATTTTAAACTTCGTGATAGAAAATTAGAGATTAATAATACTACAAGATTCATAAATCTTCATTAAATGATAGAAAATTAGAAATTAATAATACTACAAGATCCGTAAATCTTCATTAAATAAATTTTGATATTTATTCCTATGCAGCTTATTCAAGATACACAAAATTAACATAATAAAATCCTCTCTAAGCTTATAGAAATAAACATGAAGGAATAGCTTATAAACATAAATCTATCAAGTCCCCTTTCATTTTGAATTTTATAGCAAAAAAAAACTATTATTTGTGCATAACTTTCGGCATTACAGTGATTAAATTTCAATATTAATTTCATTTAAATAGCATCCACTTATTCCTAAAGAATGTAAACAAATTTTAGGGTTTTACCTTTCATCACAAGAAGAAATCTTCAGTCTATCCTTCAAGAAACAAACCCCAAAAGTCATCTCCCTCTATTGTAGACACTTGATTGTCTCAAAGATTCCCTAACAAAATATTTTATTAGGTGTAAATTAAAAATCTAAATTTATAATTTATACTTACAATTAAATAAAACTTACCACTAAAATCTCTTTTAGCTCTCAACATCGTCGAAATCATCATATATCCTCTCACCCTCAAATTCTCAATCTCGAGTATCTGCCCTCACATTCGATCAGCCCAAGTTCCATTCAAGTGCTATCTCCTGTCTTAGTGTCTCTCGCTCTATGAAATCACGTTTGAGACACAATTTCTTCAGATCCTTACTATCGAAAGCACGAGCAATTCCGTGCTCTTCTCTTACATCTCCCTGCATCACACGAGATCTCTCACTCTGAAACATAGATCTTAGCACCTTCACCCTTTTCTCAGCTTGCACGGCTGGTTGTGCCTATTTAGTCTGTCGGATCACCAGTCACCATGATTACAAGCTTCTGCAACAGCTCAGGACTACTTACTTAAATCTTATCCTTGGTTGCTTGCATCCCCTTCACCCAGCCAAATCAAACCAATTGGTGATTCCTCGCTTTTGCTCCTTCGCTCCCACTTCTTGCTCCCACTTCTTACTCATTTTCGATTTCGATTCTAGGAAACAAATCCACTCGGCTTCGCACATGAGGAAAAACCCTCTCCTTTCTTAGCTTCAAGATCGTCATACAAAGATCAAATCTAGGGACAAATTATTAGCATCATTTGGCTAGGTAAGTGGAGATACCCTTATATTAACAAGTGCATATTATGCAAAAAAAAGAAGAATAGAAAGAGAAACAAGTTGTTGCCCATCAACTAGTACCCCAGAAACACCAAAAACTTTTATATAAAAATAGACTTGAAAAGAAAAAATTATGAAACTTCATATAAAAAAAAATCAAAACATGAAAAACATTCAAGAGTAAGATCCATCAAAAGAAGATAAATAAACATTACAAAAAATCAAAATAGCATATGTAAGGTCAATCCTTTATGGGCCTTTAAGACTTGGCAAAAGCCCACCTAAATTTCCCCAATTGATGTTTGTCCATATTTACAGCAAATGTGCAACTTAAGCACAATACCAAGAATTAGGACAATTTTCTGACAAAAGTATTACATTGAAATTAAAATGTAACATACATGTAAAGACAAAATGCCCATTATAAATGTTGGCAAAAACTCATATATGTCTCAATCAAGTACCTCATAACCAGGGATATTACATGTCAACGTCAATAAATTACTCGAGAAAATTTGCACAAATGAATTTGTTTGTTGTTTTCAATTACAAGAATAGGAGAATAGTTGAGTGTACTTCATTCCAAAATTTATATAATCCTAGCAAAGTCAAGGATTGAAAAAAACATATAATTAATTATGATAATGCCATTCATAAGTTTTTCTTTGTACAATTTGGTAGCTCGTGTGGATTGGTGAGGAGGTAGCAAAGATCGAACAAATCCATGAGGTGGAGGAAAAAGGGAGGTGGCTGATGTAGGTTCAGGAGGGCAGAGATGGTAGGCGGAGGTAGTGCAAGTCCAAGGGCCAAGGATGGAAAAAGAACTTAAGAGTCGAACCACCGGATGGGGGTGAAATTTTGAGGTAGATTGGGGACTGAGGCTAGGACTCTTTCCACGCTTCCTCAATAATGAACAAATGGATGTTATCAATCTTAAGCTTGCTAGATTATTTTGGAAAGACTTCTCCTAAAAATCCTTTGCAAAGAATGTACCTAAGTTATTTACTTATGAGCACGAAAGAGTATATATGAGACCATCACCATGCTTTTCCTTTAAAATGTATTTATTAACTCAATGTACTTTGTAAGACCATGTTACATTGCATGAGATTATGTGCAATAGTGATGTTTGATTTGCTGTAATAATAGAGCCACATTGGACCTTTCCATTCAACCTTTAAATCTTTGAGAATAAATCTTAGCCATAATAAATTATAAATTTCTAGTGTCATTGATCTAATTTCAATTTCTATGCTAAATATTGTCACTACCTTTTTTTTTTGTTGTACAAGTCATAAGATTGTTTGGTAAGAATGTTCAATATCCTAAAGTTAACAAGCTACCAACCAGCATAATCTGCATATGTGTTTATGCTTCAAGAGTGAGAGACTTGAATAGAATTCCTTTACCCGTGAGTTTTTTTAAAATATTATAGAATTTTAAGCATTGCTCTAATATGAGAGTCCTTAAGATTGTGCATGAACAGTCTAGCAAAAAAGGACAACATAAGAACGTTGAATCTAGCAAATGATTAGTAGATAAGTTTTCTCCAAGTCAGTAATAGGTCTTTTCCACTATTGTATCTTCTAGAACATCTCCAAATTTAAGATTGAATTCTATAGATCTATTAACATTCTTGCATCCCAACAGGTATGAATCTTTACTTAAATTCTCTTGCATTATGTTGTGATATAAAAAATTAAATATTAAGTGTGCGCTAACACAATACCAAAAAAAATCTTTTAGCTTTGGCTAATTGGTTGACATGCAATACTTGGAGCAATCTTTTATTTAAGTTACACATTCCTTCTAAGTCACCACATCTATCGATAACATCATCAGTATAACTAATAATGTTGAGACTCCTTAAAGCAATGCACTTTCAAAATTGTGTATGAGTTCCTTGACTTTGTTTGCAACCTGTGTTGACTATTATGCTGACAAATCTTCTGAATCAAGCCCAACAAGATTGTTTCATCCCGTATAATGCATTGTTTAGCTTACATACATTTTATTCTAAATTTGAATAAAATTCTAGTGATATAAGAAAGCACTTAATATTACATTACTATGTTTCTTCAATTCATATTAGCAACAAATGAGAAAACACTTTAAAACAACTTTTATTTTAAGAACCAGAGAAGAATTTTAAAGTTATCAATCTCATAAGATTGAGTTTGCCTTCAGCAGCTAATCTATCCTTGCATCCCAGTAGTTTCTTTCTTCTAGGTAACTGTACCAAATCTCAGGTTGTTTCTTCAAAGAACTTAATTCTTCTCCTACATAATATTATTCTAATTATAATTCTTTAATGTCATCTTAAGAGATAGAAAAGACATGCAAGCTAGAAAGAAGGTTTGGCGATTATAAGAAAGACCTCATATGATAAAAATAAGTGCAAGGAATGGCAAATGGAAGTTCTTGTTTCTTTGTTACTAAAGCTCCTTTCAGTTGCAGGTTCAATATTCACACAGGAAACTAGCCAGCGTAAATTAATTCGAATGATTTGACTAGCTTAGATTGAGGTATTAATGCATTTTTTCTTAAGAAAACCTATAGTGAACGAGTAGAACCGATCTGGGTAAGAGCAAATGATTCAGGATATAATTGCTTGGAGGTGAGTGACAAAGAAGGACAATCCAAGTGAAAGAAACCTGTCTATATCAATAGTGAACAATAAATTATGGGCGGGCAAGCCATATATATTAAAACCAAATCTTATATTTATTGGATTAAAGAGTTTAAAAAAAGAGAGGAAAAATCAAAATTTGCATGGAACATTCTTAATCCTAGAATTACTCAAGATGATAAAGACCTTTGTTTAGCACGTTTAGCCATCCTAATTGTGCCAAGACAAAATATGTAGGGCAAAAACATAACTCTATACTTTTGTTGGATTCAGGTTGGCTCGCCAACCCAAAATTAACCCATAAATTTAAAATTGAGCATCAAATCAAATCTTGACCTAAGTTTGACCCAAATAGCTACTTTATCTTATATTAAATGGGTTATCCGGGTTAATTTCAGGTTATAATTTCTAAACCGTTTAATAAATGGGTCAGGCTTTAGGCATGCATACTTGGTCGGGTCAAATTTGGGTAAAATACAAACCATACCCGTTAATCGGAATTGTCGCCCCTACTTGACCGGCCATAATTGTTAAAGATCCAACTGCAACATCTATATCTTTATTGCAAGGATAAAGAGTACATTAAATTATTTAAAAAAAAAATAGTCATATAGTGTAGCTTTTGAATCAATGATTAAGTAGCTAAAAATACATGTCTCTGAGACCACAAAAGTATAAAAAAGAGAGAATATTTAAGAATGCTAGAATATAATATATAAATTTTTTTTCCAAGCAATACAATTAAGTTTTCAATTTTTTAGTTTCTATGAGGACTCTAAAGGGCAATTCATTAACGTTTAAGTTTGCCAATGTACAATATATATTTTATAAAAATGTCTGCATTGTGTCTCTCTTCTCCATGTTATCTAATTTTTGTTTTATGGATTGCCGTGAATTTTTTAACATCCTTCGTTTGCATATCAAGCCTTCTTTTTTTACAATATGTGTCAAAAGTATATTTATTGATTATATTTACTAGGGTTGATGGTTTATCTTCCTTCATATGGACATTGAGTTATAATTTTTTATATCAATGACCTTTGATAATAAGGCCAAACCTCCACGGGGTTGTTAGTGATAATGACTCCTATTTCTTCTCCAGTTTCAATTAATAATGGTAGATCCTCCTTTCAAGAATTTGTACTCTTATAACATAAAATACAATGTTCACTCTGTTTATAAAAAAAATCTTTAAGAAAAGTTGCATCTTTATTGTATTTCATTTGGATGAATTGATAATAATCCATTGTTTGTAGCATACTTTGCAATAAATTGTAATACTTTATGATAGATCATCCTTTTTGTCATGTAAAAGAGATCTTGTTCTTGATTTCATATATATATGTGATATCATGAACTTTGACATGTGTGATTTATCATATCTCATATTTCGTTTATTCAATGAAAGAACAAGGATGTATCATCCATCTTCAAAATTGAAAAATTCCTTAAATTGGACATCACTGAAGAGTCTTGTTGATCCAATCTTTAAACATGATATCTCCTAGCTCAATTTTGGTTGCTACTAAATGACACAAAATTTCATCTTCTTTTCAAGAATGAGCATACCAATTATGATGACATCATATATTAATTTTTCACTCGATCAATATTTTAAACGGATGTTTTTTTAACTCCACCATTAGATTCAAATTGCATCCAACAAACCTAAGCGAACCTAAAATGGAGGGAATAGGGTAGTTTGGTTGTCAAAAGAAAGGGAAAATTATGACAGCAGTGTTTTTGCAGTAGGAAAAAAATATTTATGTTTAAAAAATTAAGAAGATGACACCTAAGACATGACACAAATTGGAGAATAGTTGAATGTATTTTATTCCAACATTCGTGTATTCCAACAATCGTGTAGAATTTATACAACGCTAGGAAAGCTTCTAATACGAAATATGCAAAATAAATGATTAAAAAATAACTACAAATTTATTACAATAAGATTGCCCATAGATAGTTTACTGTTAAATCAAATAGCTCACAAGAATTAGTGAGAAAACAGAAAGAATCCCAATGATATCTGAGGTGGTAAAGAGACTATTGCAGGTCTAATAGGACACAGATGGACGTAAAGGTGTAGCAGCTCTAAGAGATCAGCAATAAAGGGAAGCTAATGGTGGAGCCCCTTAAGAGCGGAAGCCTGGGAACAAAAAAAAAGAATCTGCTAGTTGGAGTGCAAGGTAGTGACATTTTCAAAGTTAAGTTACAACCATCTTTGACACTTGTATTAATATGATTTTCCTAGTTTTTTTCATTATTTTCTTTTTCTTCTTACTTCCACTACACTTTGCTCTCCATTGTTTGGTCAAATTAATAAATTATATCCACAATTACAAGTAGCCCTTTATATTTGCAAAGCTCAGCATAGATAAACCTAAATCCATTATAAGGTGCATTCAACCAGTCTGACCTCCAATTTATGAAGCATGGTTACACATTTTAAAAGGATAATTAAACCTCTCCTTAACTACCAAAAAAGTATGAGCAGTGTGCCCTTAGTCCCGAGGCGTTAGTCTAGCATACCCTACACCTGATCACCCTCGCGATCATATGTGGCATCTCATCTCAAGATCACTTTGCAAGCTTTGGCCATCCGATGCATTAGTCTCGCTTAGCTTAGAAACCCCTGCAACTCAGATACATTCATCCTCACCTCCAATGCATTGTCATTGTGCAGATGAATCTGTGCATACTTGATTGCTTGTTCGCTAGACTTTTGGTATGGCCTTTTGGTGAGCCTTCTTACGAGTTGTTTTTGACAGCAACATTGTCCCAAGGCATTGGTGATACTGGAGTAACCCAAAAAATAATCAAATATTATTATTATTGATTAAATTTAGAAAGAGGCACAACAAAGATTCATAAAACTTAAAATAAAATAACATGAATACAAACGAGACCCTAGGGCAGGCGCGAAGGTGATGAACCATAGCAGCACAACAAGTGTAGGGGTGGTTTGAGAGGCTATGGCAACATGTAGGTGGAGGGCAGGGAGGATGCGGTAGCACCCTGCTAGAAAGGTTCGGAGGTACTGGAAGAGTGTGTAGAAAAGATTGGAGACAATAAGAATGGGGCTACAAGGCTTGGTGAGGTTTGCAGCAGTTAGGGACTGTGCAGAAGGGCTGGCGAAAGGGAATTAGGAGCAAGGAAGGTTGACGACAGTAGAGAAGAGGGAGTATGGTGAGGGATTGAGATAACCACCATCTCAGAGCAGGATACAGTTGGAGCACCGCCTGTCCTTGAATGCAGCTCTAACAAGGGAGGAGACGTCTGACGGCTGGACTCTGAAATCAGAAAGAGCAAAAATGGACCCTAAAACACACAAACAACATATAAATAGTGCTAAAGTGAAATAGGAGAGGGGAGAGAAGGGGGTCGAGCCAACCGGTCCAGCCTCCTACTGGATTGAGATCCCTACTTAATCGGTCGGGTCGGTTCAACCAGGCCAAGCCCCGCTTTATTTGGTATGTTGTTTATCCTTGTTACCTAGAGAAACCCCCGTTGCTCAACCATTTTCTTTTGTTACCCCTTAGGTAGACTTTTGCAACTTCTCGCATATTCGTGGACATACTCGATCACTTTAGTTGTCCTCTGTTTGGGCTATTTCCATGTTTCCTATTCGCTCAAAGCGGTTTGGTATCTCGCCTTCCACTACACTTCTCCTAGCTGTTGTTTCCCATTCCCAACCGCACTCCCACGGCCTTTCTCATTGTGGCATGCACTTCCCCGCTCGTTGTACACCATCCTAAAGTGATGGCGAGTCTTCCCAACTGTTGTTCCATCTTCCCAAATTGCTGCTCCACCTTCCAACCCACCTCCCAGCTGCCTAATAGACCTTCTCCCCCCCTAACTTGCTGCCCCCTAATCCAGTTCACCTTCCAACCTCTGTCGACTCCTCTCCTACATTCATCCTTGCTGTCACAAGCTACCAGATCCACCTCGTTGACTTCCACCACTTTGGGAATACACCTTAGAGATGTTGGCATGTGTCGTGTATGTTTTGTGTCATTATTTTTTGTTGAGTTGTGTTGTAACCCTATTTTTCTAACAATAAAAATTTAATTTTGTGTTTTCACTATTTTTCCTACTAGTTCTGCTATTATTTGGCATCAGAGCTAGCTCTAGTCTAATCCTAGGGTTTCAAGCATCCGCCCACCCAAGCCACATTCACCCAATTTTTTCTTTCAATCCCCAACCCTAACTATAACACCGCGGAGAGATGTACTAGGCCCAACTCGAGAAGAGATTCAACAAGAAATTTGTCGTCTGCAACAGATTAGCCGAGTTGGATGACAGGAACCAGGATGAGATTACCTTCTACCGTGATTAAGAAAGTTGAGGGGAAGGCAGGAACGTCTATGAATTTGTTCCACAGGGAAGATCACAATAACGAGAAATATCAACAACATCTTTTTGGTATCCAATATAAAAGGAGGCTGAGAGAAGAGACCCCTAATAGAGGTCAGCGGAACTTTAGCATCAAGATGGACCTCCCAGAATTTAGAGGAGGTATTGACCCCGATGAGTTTATCGATTAGTTGCAATCAAACTAACGGATTTCTTAATATAAAGACATACCAAAGAACAAACAAGTCAAGCTAGCTAAGATTAAACTAAAAAAAATGTCTACTTATGATGAGAAAATCTACAAAGGCGGAGGAAAATAGAAGGCATTGAGAAGATAACTAAGTAGAAGAAGATGAAGAAGGCAATGTAGAAAAAGTACCTCCCACCCCGCTATCATCAGGATATGTTTCTAAAACTCCACAACTTGCAGCAAAGAGATCATTCAGCGGAGGAATTCACAGCCCAATTCAATCACTTACAGTTAAAGTGTGAATTGATAGAGCTGAAAAAGCATGCAGTAGCCTGATATCTTTGGGGACTGAAGTCTATCATTAGCAATGTGGTGCAACTACAGTCGTGTTGGATGTTGGGAGATGTCCAGACATTAGTCTTAAAGGTAGAAAGACAATAGAAGCAGAGCAGACAACAATCATCCTTCAGGCAACAAGCTTTAGGCAAATAGTCTCCTACAATTACCATGATTGACAAGGGTATCACAGGAGACACAAGCAAAGTCGGAAAAGGGAATGATACTTTGGATCAAAGCAGGAAGAAACAGGAGAAGGGCAGCTCCTCCAACACGGTACCGACCAAGAAGTGTTACCGATGCCACGGCTACGACCACATAGCCTCCAGCTATCCCACGAGCAGGGTAATTACTCTCACAGATCAAGGCGTCGTGGAAGAGATGAGCAAAGAAGGGAAAACTAAGGAATAGGGCGAGGAGTATGAACTCCCACTTGACGAAGGAGAAGTGCTCGTGATTCGACGAATCTTGTAAACCAAGGACATGAGGGATCCGCATTGGCTTTGCCACAAAATATTCTAGACGCACATAGTAAATAGAAAGGTATGCAGCATCATCATCGACAGCGGGAGCAGCAAGAACGTGACATCAACACAGATGGTAGAAAAATTGTAACTCACGACTCAAAGGCATTCCCAGTCGTATTCACTGACATGGCTAAAAGAGAATCGGGATAACATCAACCGAAGACACTTGGTAGAGTTTTTGATTGGAAGCCAGCTACAGGACCAGGTGTGGTGCGACATGGTTCCAATGGATGCCTGCCCTTTCAGCAGAACAACGTCAGTGGAACCAGATTTACCAGCAACACTGAATGAGTGGACCAAGACACTGACTCCTAACACGAAACAAAAATGACAACGACAGAAAAAGTTTCAGAGCATCGCACTCAATACCGTATTGCCAACACCGCCACAGGGCAGGAGGGTTCAGGCTACTCTCACGGCACAAGACTGAATTGCAAGTGAGTAACTTTGCGAAAATTTAACAATACATGCGGGGCACGCAGCCCTAAAAGATGAGATTGAGGTGGATGTTTGTTCATACGTGAGAGAAGACCCACAAGTATCTTGGGAGACAGTGCAGTCGCCAGTGGAATCCATGAGTGGCTGACAACAAAACGGAAGCTTCGACCTATGAAGTCAAAGCTCCCACAACTCTAGGAAACTAATGCAAGTGATAACTGCATCCCTAACATGGGTCGCTAACAGTGCCCTAATGCGGACGCTAAAACAGCGCCCGACCACGAGTGCTAATTGCCATGGGGGCCAACCCGCGAACCTCGCGAAAAAGCACGACAGCGGGAGAACCCTCGGGCAGGAAGAACAACAATCCGGAGAGGAAGCTTTGCATGTTGCCGCACCCGTGAAGTATGCTATGTATTCTTCTTGCCCTCCCACCCCTTCATTTCATGTAAAAGTTTCCTAGGAGTTTATAAATTGTTGTCCTCTGTGTATGGGAGTCGGTCTTTGCAAGGTTTGTTTCAGTTTTACTTAGTGAAATAATTTTCCCATTTGTAGAGCTGTATTCAAGGAGGTGGTGGTGCTATCGCTATATCCTACTCCGAAATAGTAATGTTATCTTCCCTAACTCTTCTCCTCAACTCATCCTAACACTCGGCTTGCTGTCAACTTCTTTGACCGCTATTTTCTCAGACCAACCGCACTCCCATGGCCTTTCTCATTGTTGCATGCACTTTCCCACTCGCCATCCACCTCCTAAATTGTCAGTGAGTCTTCCCAGTTCTTGTCCCATCTTCCCAGCTTGCTACTCCACCTTCAAAGCTACCTCCCAGCCGCCCAACAGACGTTGTTGCCCCCTCCTCTAGATCACCTTCCAACCCCTACCGACCCCTCTCCTGCACCTTGTTGTAGCAAGTCGCCGGACCCACCTCGTCGACCTCCACCGCTTTGGGAATACACCTTAGAGGTGATTACTTGTGTCGTGTATGTTTTATGTTGTTATTTTTCTGTTGAGTTGTCTCGCAACCCTATGTTTCTATTAATCAAAGTTTGTTTTTGTATTTCCATTGTTTTTCCTACTAGTTCCGGTATCACATATGTAACAAAAAATTTCTCATCGGCACAAAACAATCCTCCATTTTTCTTTCATCAAACTTCTACAAACCATCAACATAAACAACCTTCTTGTTTTCAAGGCAAACATGCTCTTCTCTTTTCAGATGAAGAAATATCTGAACTTGCTAGGACTCTTGACTTTTCACTTATTGGAAATTTCTCTATGAGTAGGCCTAGAATTGAGATAATTCACAAGTTCTTGGATGGTTTAAAAAGTATTAGTGATTACTCTGTTGGGATTATTGATCCTAGACAAATCATCATAAAACTTGCATTACCAGCAAGGCGTCTTCTCTCGATGCTCTTATTATATTAGTAGATTTTCAATGTGCATGTTAAAATGATCTGCTGATTTTGATTATAAGATGAAACCTATTATCGCTCACGTTTGGATCTCTTTTTCACAATTGGGCCTATATTATTTCAACCAATCTATCATACTCACTATAGCTTTCATTTTTGAAAGGCCATAACAAATGAATGCTACAATAGCTCCTTTTATTCGGCCCCTATGGCTAGTCTTAGTGGAATTAGATGTTAAAACATTATTTCATATAGAGGTGTGGATTGGATCCCGATCGTCCAAATATTGGCATTACATGAAATTTAAAAATATTCCTTCATATTATTCTTTATAATTTTGAGCCCCAAATTTTTGGAAGCTTTAAGGCACACCCTAAATTAAGGCTTCCAAAATTTTCATCACAAACTCTCCATATGATGCTCGAATTGATTCTCCTAGTTCTTTAGTGGAAGACCTCTCTCATCTAACCAAACCTTGTCTCAAAATCTCAAACCAGAGTCATTGATTGATATTTCTGCTTTGTTAGGCCCTTGGTGTTAATCTCTGCAATTGTTAATACTATAGATGAGAATACTCTGCAAGTGCTTGAAATGCCACAGCTTCATCCAATTTGTAAGCAAAATGACGTTCATTTATGACAGTAGGATTCTGATTCTAATTAGAGCATTTAGAGTCTTGATTCACTGATAGATAAAAGATTTCATATTCTTTATAAGAGGTAGGAATCAAAAGAAATTTTATTGTCACCTCTAATATTCACTACACTTCAAAGCTAAGTGATCTAAATGATCCTCTAGTATTATGTTGTATTTCTCTTTCTAAATTAACATTTCTGTTAAATACACTTCATGTAATCTTCTCCTTATCTAACTAACAAAATTAACTTAGATTATAAAAAAAATAAAACCTATCCTTAACTGCCAAAAAATATGTCCTTAACTACCAATTTCTCAAAACAGGCCAATTTGATTATATTCAATACACTTCGTTGATTATATCCACATATTCCTAGCAAATTTATATGCCCTTAACACCACATCAAATATCAAAAAATTATTCTAAACCATAGTACAATTGGACCCATCTTGGCCAAACCCAAAACCAAGTTTCTAGACCTATAACCAAAGCTAACACAATCGATACACAACCCTGTTCAATATTGAGCTTATCAAATTGTGGACTATCAACTCCATAAGTAAATTTCACCTCATTTCACTCTTCTTTCATCACAAACTTTTAATCTTGCATTTTATATTCTTAAGAAGAGCATATATTTAATCAAAATCTTATCAACATTCAAAATTATGGAGCTCTTATAATCATCATTACTTGTTACTAATCTTACATAGCAGAAAAATCACCAATGCCACTCTTAGGCTCATTTTTCACCTAAAATAGTAAACAAAGCTATCTCTTCAATCCATGAACATCACTTACATATTAACCATGTCAATTAATCATTACATAACCGCATTCACTAGTGGAGTAAATGAGCCAAGCTTGAGCGATCCCTGTGTTTGTTCGTGCTAGGCTCGTTCAATTTTTTTTTTTTGTTCGAAATCGACTTGCGTTTGAAATGTTTGTTGCATGGTATGTTCATATTTGGTTCTATTTAAATCCATTTCTCATTTTTTAGCTTGCTTAAATTTAGCTCCTATGATTTAAAAATAATAAATTTTAAAATTTTTAAAAATACTGCATACACAATCAATATAAAAAGTTAAAATAAATATTATTTATTTAATTATTTAATTATTTAGAGCCAAGACAAGCGAAATACAATAAAAAAAGATCTATTTGTGTTCAGCTCGTTTATAAATCGAGCTAAAAAAAATTGTGTTCAACTTGAGTGTTTAATGAATAAATCGAACACAAATTACTTAAAAAGTCAAACATGAACAATTCACGAACAAGCTATATTGACAGCCCAAAGGCTCAATATAAAATGCTTGAATAAAGATTCTCCAACTTTAAAATATCATTTAAATGATCAATTTGCTACTTCCATTAGAAAAGATATTGAGTGATTCAGTTTACAAAAGATTAAGAAGAAATATTATCTCCAATTCATTCCCTTGGCCTAAACACATATCCAATACATTTTCACTCTTCAAAGCTAAATAAGTTGAGATACCAAAAATTTCTACAATGACGAGCCATTTTATGAAAAGGAAAATGGTGATTTTTCGATTTTCGAACTAGAGATTGTAGATAATTTTGAGCTTTGCATTCCTCCATAAGTTGCCCTTCAAGTTAATTTCTCCTAGGCCCAAAACGTTGGAGGTTGTAAAGATTCTTTCCATGATAGTAGTAAGCTATATACCGATATTTTGAATTTTAAAGCACATCTACATATTTAAGTTATTAACTTGATATTGCCTATCTTGCATGAAAAAAACCAAAGTGCCAGTGGATTCTAAATTTTATTCCTCGTGACAACTAACAACTTTCATCCCATATTGTTGGCCATAAGTTACTACTTAGGGGTAAACTTCAATTCTAAAATTATGAAGGCTAATTCAGTTTATGTGTTAGCTAGTCCATTTGAAGACTCCACCAAACTCTTCAAAAGAGATTTTTTTTTTCTTGGGGGTGAGGATGTAGAGCAATTAGAACGAATTTGCATGATTAGATTATGTTATACTTTAAAGATGTTACCAATTCCATCTCAAATTGTTTGGCCTCAACTAGAGATCAGCTCAAATACATCCAATTTGATCTCAATCCAAGCCAAATGATGTTATGGACAGGCTCAATCTAATCTCCATTTGAATCATGAAAGACTCGTTAATTTCAACTCAAGCTTAATGCAAGCCATAAATCTATCTCCTTGTTGGAGTTTTCTAGAAATAGCATCTAAAGGTGTGCATTAGGTTATTTCATTTCAACAAATCAATCAAACCAACAGGTTTCGGTAATGATGACTTCGGTTATGTCACCTAGAAAACTGAACTGACAAAATCAATTTAAAAAACTCAAAGAAAAAAAAAAACTATATGAATTTCTTCGACCAAAACATTTTCATATTATGTACAATAACTTTCTCTTAAAAAAAGTGGTTTGTTACAACTACCGCAAAACTTTCTAAATAAAAAAAATTTAAATTGTACAAAAAAACATTATCAAAAACAAAAAATTAGAAGCTTGACAGATAACGCTATCAAAATTTGCAAATGCTAAGGCTTTAAAATTAGAATATATAAAAAAAATGAAGCAAAACATTTTCATATTATGTACAATAACTTGCTCTTAAAAAAACTAGTATGTTACAACTACCGCAAAAATTCCTAAATAAAAAAAAAATTAATTTGTATAAAAAACATTATCAAAAACAAAAAATTAGAAGCTTGACTGATAACGCTATCAAAATTTGCAAATGCTAAGGCTCTAAAATTAGAATATATAAAAAATTGAAGCAGTGCTCTATGGTCAAAAGCTAATGTTTATTGAACAGAAGATGAGAGAAGGAAATAATAAGAGAAATGGCTTCTACCATAGCATAAGGAAAGAAAGCTCAATGGTATGAAAACCTAAGTTGACATTGGCGGCTGATGTTCAAATTGCAACTTGTCGCTTCACTGGACGGAAATCAACAATGTGAGGAGAGGATGCAGGCCCTTGGAGTCTCACGTGCCATAGCATGATAACAAGATGAACTGTCGTAAGAGTTGTTGGAGGTTGGATTTGAGCAAGTATTAACTTGAACCCTTCCAAAAAACAACAACAACAACAACAAAAAAGCCTTAATCCCACTACGTGGGGTCGGCTACATGAATCCTTTTTCTCCGTTGCGTCCTATTTAATGTCATATTTTCATTTAGTACTAATAAATTAGATCATCTTTTATACAATATGCCCAAGCCTTCCTAGATCTACCTCTGCCTCTCTTAACAGTTTCTTAACATAAATCAAACCTAAACATCTACTCTCCTAATTGGATCATCATATGATCGACGTTTAATTTGACCAAACCATCTAAGACGACTCTATCTAATTTTGTCCGTCACTGGAGCTACACCAACCATATCACGGATATATTCATTTCTCGTTTTGTCTCTAAGTGTAAAGTCACTCATCCACCTAATCATTCTCATCTCTACAACACTTAACTTAGTACTACGCTTCTCTTTTAAAGGCCAACATTCAGCGCCATAGAGCATTGCAGGTCTCACTACCATCTATAAAATTTTCCTTTCAGTCTAAGCGGAATTTTTCTATCACACAAAAGGCCCGAAGCATTCCTCCACTTCAAACAACCAACTTAAATTCTACTATAAAAATCCCCATCTATATCACCATTGCTTTGAACAACAAACCCGAGATATCTAAATCGTTCACACCTTTTAATAATTTGATCACCCAAAGTTACACTTCTGCCACTAGAGCTACTACAACTAAAATTATATTCTATGTATTCAGTTTTAGTTCTACTCAAATGAATGTCTTTAGACTCAAATGTAGACCTCCATAATTCAAGTTTTTCCTGGGCTCTTTCTCTCGTCTTATCCATGAGAAGAATATCATCAACAAAAAGCATACACCAAGGTACATCATCTTGTAAAAGTCCAGTAAGACCATCCATAACTAAAGCAAAAAGATATGGGCTTAAAGCCGATCTTTGATATAATCCAACAGAAATAGAAAAATATTTGGTCAATTTTAAACCCTTCCAAACAGTAGGAAAAAAAAATTTTAATCCTACAGAATTTAAATCCTTTTTCTCCTTGTTTTACCTTAAAATCAAGATTTAATAATTCCAGGATTGGGAAAATTTTGAATAAAATACCCAAGCCTCATGAATTTCTTTTCTCCTTCAAGGGTTGTTGACCCAGTCACCGCCTTCTCCACCCTTCAACGAGCTATTCCCACAAATTAATTGGCTTTGTTGTCGTTGATGGTCTTTGTAATTTGGGAAGAATGACAAGTTTTCTGAAGTAGCGTGTCATTGTCAGTTTAAAATCGACTAAGGGGTGCACATCGTCGAGTTTAAATATATTAATTAAGATCTACAATAATCACTAAATTTAATATTAATTCATGGATAGAATAAATTAATTACAATTTAAATTAATCTTAATATATAATGCCAATTAACAAAAAAATCACTTCATAAAAACTAATTATTTGTAATCCAATTTGATACCAAAAAATTTTAAATTTTAATTAGCTTTATAAATTACTAAATAATGATTATTTAGGATATTAATAAGATTATTTAATTATATCTTAATTAACATAATAAGAGTTGATAACAAAAAAATTAATATTCAATCAAATAAATTAGAGATAAAAGCAGAAATTAAAATAATAAATAAATGAAATTTAATTATTAAATTATATAATTAAAAAAATTTAACTTAAATAAATTAATATTATTTTGAATTTAATTTATCTAAATGAAACTTATTGCTTAATTACTTAGAATTTTCTTAATTATTGATTATCATTAATTAATAAATTTAATTAGATAAATTATGATTAATTATACTAATTAAAGTTGGTATAGGTCAAGGAAATATAATAAGACATTACAATCAAATAAAACATGAATTGTACCCAAACAATTAATCTAAATTTAAATAAATTTGACACATATCATATCAAATATCTTTCAAGATTTAGCTCGCATAAGATTTATTAATTTTATATTTATTACATTTATTAAATCCTGCTCGAGTTATATTCTACTATCGACAAACAAACCTATAGGAGGTTGAGAGAAAAGATAATGCATCTTCATAGGAAGATTTCCGATGTCAACACATCATGGGCCTGCATTTCTCTTGAAAGCTTAAACATGGAGGTAGACATCTTTGGGGTGTGTAAATAAGAAGTGGAGCTACACGGTGATGTGAAAAACGTTAACTGTTGACAATAACAAAAATTGTTTGGTTCAATTTAAATTTTCTACAAATTGAATCAAACGAGGCCTCCTGTTAACATGTTATTTTTCACTCAAAGACT
The DNA here is from genome assembly GCF_001263595.1 of Phalaenopsis equestris. Classification (NCBI taxonomy): domain Eukaryota; kingdom Viridiplantae; phylum Streptophyta; class Magnoliopsida; order Asparagales; family Orchidaceae; genus Phalaenopsis; species Phalaenopsis equestris. The sequence continues at coordinate 2,225,644 of NW_018164844.1, read as the reverse complement.
CGACCTAACACCACAATGGGCATAAATAAGCTATAAAGTCAAAAGAAGCAAATCCGTCATGTCTTCTTCTTTATAGAAGTGATGACTTATTACTCGTTAAGCCATATTTTAATAGCCAGCAAATGAGATATCATATTAACATGTTTTTTTCCACTCAAAAACTCGTCCTCATTATCTCTTTGCCCTCTACTTTTGACATCATCACCTATCAGACTTCACATGGCATCAGCTCAATTAATAACCATTTTATGCCATTTACAACATCTGCAATTGCTGCATACAACTAATTTAATTGCACACGCACCATGTACATGTTGATAGTCTAAGGGGCTGTTTAGTAGCGGGATTTTAGAAGGATTTAAGCAGGATTTAACCTTGACCATTCCAAACGGCAAAGATTACAACTTTAAATCCTACAGACTTCAAAATCCTGTTTTTCCTCCGTTTTGTAAATCCGGTTGGAACACGGATTTACGGGATTTAGAGGAGCTAAAAAGCGCGAATGCGGGTGGGAGAAAGGGAAACAAATACGAGGGTTACCTTCTTCAATGGTTTCGGGTAGGAGATGAGCGGAAGGAGGAGAAAGATGAGAGTTTCGAAGGTCTTTGTACGCTGCAATCCTGCCGTTTCCTTCTCAGCTAACTCTAGTCGCGCCTGTATCGTTAGGGTTTTGGCCCCGATGTGGCGAAGGGAAAGGTAGGCCTGGTTTCGAGCAAAACCGAAGGGCCGGAGAGGAGAAAAGGATAGATAAGTTTAGGGCTTTGCTTCAATTGCTATATAT
>NW_018164844.1:2215835-2224763 GCF_001263595.1 Phalaenopsis equestris | reverse complement strand
ACTCTTTAGATCCATTGGATCTTTAGTATGAGGTTGGTATGACGACCCTATCAAATTCATACGATATCCAGAGACTTGACCCTACACTAACATGCTAGTTAGGACACTTACTGTTAGATGATATGTTAGGCTAGGATTAGGGTGTCAGGTAGTATTTTTGTTGGTTGGCTATAATTCTCTATTTGTTTGGTTGTTCTAGCCAAGCATCATTTTTGCGTGTGTTTTTGTGTGTTTACTAAGCGTGGACATTTGTAATAGTATATTAGAATCGCTTTTTTATTATAGGGAGTCATGCTCTAAATATGCACACTCACAGGTTTAATAAGGGAGGAATAATGTTATGATTTTATACTAACTCTTTCTTGCAAATGTTGTTATAAGCTCCTCACGTCAGGTATGGCTCATATGTGTTGCATGAGATAACATGTGCTAACACTTTCTGCAGTTGAATCCTTTATTTTACTTTTATCATGATTTGATAGAGTCATAGAATCAAGTATGTATCGGAAAATGTACATGCACGAGTTTCGAGGCTGGTGACAGGGATCGGGAGAAGTAGCTCGTGTCTCGTACCTTAATTTTGAATTTATATTCTTGTATAGAATTAGGACCATGCATGTATATGCGGAGTCAGATTGCTTTTACTTGTTTTCCCGGAAGATGTTGTCAACCTAGCGGCATTGGCCCATTCTTATTATTTTGATTGGCTTGCCTTTTTTTGTGATTATCTTTGTCTTCATGCTTTCTTATCTGATTGATGCTTGCCTGGGATATTTGTCACAAAAAATGTAATCTAGGCCTCCTAAGTAGGGTTGTCAAAACGGCTCCTTGTTCACAAACAGCTTCTTAAGAAGCTCGTGTTCGGCTTGCTTGCTAAATTAATGAGTCGAACACAAACAAAATTTTTTTCATTCGTGTTCAGCTCGTTTTTGCTCGAAATATTACTCATCAATATATATATATTGATGTGTAGTATTTTTTAAATTTTAATTGACTGCAATGCTTCAAAGATTTATAATCAATTAAAAGCATTAATTAAGAAAATAGAATAAAAATCATTAAAGTAGATTCAAATGATGTTTTAATATAAACAATAAATTTTAAATTCTGTCACAAAACATCTTATAGCTACATGTTTAGGGTTATCAAAATGACTTTTTGTTCGTAAACAACTCGTGTTCGGCTCACTAAAGCAAACAAGTCGAACACGAACAGACTTTTTGAGCTTGAAGTAAAAATGAGTTGAAGACGAGCTGAGTCTAGACTCGCTCGTGTTAGGATCGTTTGCACCTGTACTCATAATGACCCTAAAATTCTAAACTTTCTACAAAATCTTAATAATAAAATATTAGGGTTAATTAAATTTTAAGGTTAAAATATTCTAGATTTAAAAGCCCGCACTTTACTTTTTTGCATGGCCTTCGGGCTGGTTTTAAAATGAGTTGCATGCATGGATAACACCCAAGCCATTCTAATAGGGCATTCACATCATAGGAATGTAGTAGACAACTGCATCATATGCATATACCCGAGGAGAATTCCCCGCGTTTCTCTGTACCTGACTTGGTCAATCCTAAATTTTTACCTATGAGGCAGTTTAGTACGCTTTGGTTGTTAGAGGTATCCCTAACCCAGATAAGGTATAAATCCTTTGTGTGGAGTGTTTCTAGTTTTGTAGTGAAACTTCCTTTTCTCTTTTTTCTAGCGACAACTCTATCATTTTTCTTGATGAGCTCTACCTGTTTAGAGTTACAGGAACTTGAGTTTTCTTCCTTTGACTTTAAAGCTAGTGAAACTTCCTTGAATGAAATTGCTGACAAGAAGTTTTCAGTTGTGTTAGGCTGATTATCTTCAGAACCAGGTAGACTAAAATTCTACATAGCCTGGGATGACAGATCCTTGGTATCTTGACCCAGCTATCTCTATCTTTTTAGTGATTCTCCTTCTTTCTATTGACACCTCTTTTTGAGCCATGTCGATCTCTTTGACAAATCATTGTTATCATCTTGTGGGTCATAAATGCTTAGGCATTCGCCGCCCTTAGTGTTTACAAAGATTCACCCCTGCTTTATAGCCCGGTATATATGTTAAAGACATCGGGATTTTTCATTAAGATGATCTAAATCCATTGGTTTCCCAAATAACTGGGATTTCATTAAATTATGTAAGCAATGACCTTTTTATTGAGAGTTTTCTTGGGTATCCCTCAAGATATAATTAACTAAAGGAATACGTTCATTTGCGAGTGCTCTTGAACCTAGAACAAACCCAAAAAGTTGATTTTTTGGTTGTGGGTTTCTTTTGTAAGGTCCTCTTCTCAGATATGTCAAATTAATTTTGATCTAATCTCATTTTAGATGTATGCTTTACGGCAATCCATGCGAAGTTCATTTTACAAAAGCTCTTCACGTTCTTTCTCTCATGTGTTTATTGTCTGTTGTATATCCCTCATTTTGGTCCCTCTCCTCTTCAGATCATTCATTTTATTCGAGGTAGATTTACTTGAATAAGGGAATAATACGATGATTATAATTAGACAAGTCGGAAACTCTTTAATAATAAAAGAGATAAAAAAGGACAAAAAACACTCGTGTAAGGCCCTCTTGGCATCATGGTAAATTAAAGTTCCTTCATCACAACCTTATTAAATTTTCTTTTAGTGATTCTCCTTCTTTCTATTGACACCTCTTTTTGAGCCATGACGATTTCTTTGACAAATCATTGATATCATCTTGTGGGCCATAAATGCTTAGGCGTTCGCCGCCCTTAGTGTTTACAGAGATTCACCCCTGCTCTATAGCCCGGTATATATGTTAAAGACATCGGGATTTTCCATTAAGATGATCTAAATCCATTGGTTTCCCAAATAACTGGGATTTCATTAAATTATGTAAGCAATGACCTTTTTATTGAGAGTTTTCTTGGGTATCCCTCAAGATATAATTAACTAAAGGAATACGTTCATTCGAGAGTGCTCTTGAACCCAGAACAAACCCAAAAAGTTGATTTTTTGGTTGTGGGTTTCTTTTGTAAGGTCCTCTTCTCAGATATGTCCAAATTAATCTTGATCTAATCTCATTTTAGATGTATGCTTTGAGGCAATCCATGCGAAGTTTATTTTACAAAAGCTCTTCACGTTTTTTCTCTCATGTGTTTATTGTCTGTTGTATATCCCTCATTTTGGTCCATCTCCTCTTCAGATCATTCATTTTATTCGAGGTAGATTTACTTGAATAAGGGAATAATACGATGATTATAATTAGACAAGTCGGAAACTCTTTAATAATAAAAGAGATAAAAAAGGACAAAAAACACTCGTGTAAGGCCCTCTTGGCATCATGGTAAATTAAAGTTCCTTCATCACAACCTTATTAAATTTTCTTCACATTATAAATTTAACATGTTTTTTCTCATGTTGCCTAAATAACTCATAATCATTCATCTACTTTGGTGAACATGCATTGACCTCACATTATTGATGCACTTTATGTTGTCACAAAATATGAGCTTTGACAACATATTCAGAAGCAATTTTAGGGATATGAACCAATTTCTCCTACATTTTTTTATGAGGGATTTTATACTAGTTTAAATATTTAGTAACCTAGTTTTAAATTAGGAGGGTCAACAAGGCTTGTAGTTCTATAAGGAAATCTATAATATTGTAGATAAGTTAATTTGTTGTGAAATAAAGGATGGAATAAAGTTAATCCCTAATACTAATAACTCTTGATTAAATAGTTTTGATCGCACAAAATGAGAATAGTCTCAATTATATGATATTATAATCATTCCGTGAAATGATTCACGAGCTATCACTATATAATTTTGCCATCACACACTTTATATGTGTGTTGTTGAAACCAATCATTGAGTTAGTAATCTTGTGAACCAACATGGAAGTGCCCTATGAAACCCCAATAATTAACAATGTAAAATTCCTCAATCTGAGGTGGTAATTGTTAATGCTTGCATCAAAGATTTGTGAAGAGATGCACATTATCTATTCTCGATGGTCAATTAATGAAAAAAGATACACAGAGAGAAAGTGAAGATAGCACACTAAAAATTTTAAAAAAAATTGATCCTATGACTTATGTCTTATGTAAGTACATTATGATCATTTGTTACGTTTATGATACATAGATCAATGCCTTATTGAGCTAAGAAATAGGAGAGAGAGGGTGAATTATAGCATATCATAACTTCTACAAAGAGAGACTAAAAGGTCTATATTTGAGCTATAGAGGGTGTTTAGTAAAAAAGAATAATAAAATTGAAGTTAACTTATTAAATAAATAGGGATTGAACGATGTTGGGCTTTTGAAGTTGTTGCAAGAGGGTTATGAAATTGTATCTAATGAATCTCAAACAAGTAAATGAACAAGAGGGGAGGAAATATACTTAATTTCTATGAGATGGCTAACTAATTTATTTAGATTCAAGTTGTTAAAGGATTGCTAACTAACCAACCAATCCTTTATCCATTGTTGTCTCGGTCATTTAAATTAACATGAAAAAGATATTGTTATGCCCTAAGATGCATCTATAAATTAGACTATTAGTGGAGTATTGGTACCACTTTAAGATTGTGTGGAGTTAAGAAATGGAATCATGGAGGCTCCCTCTACATTTATATATATAAATACACACACACACATACCTATTAACAAGCATGAAAGGAGTGGGGAACAAAAATTTTTGTGTTGCACTAATTATTACAAATAATTGGGAATGCTTTTCTAACTAAGTGATCTTTCCTAAGTTGATATGATCAAGTTAAGACATCTACATAACCAACAACTAATTGTGTAATAAGATTTACAAGTTTATATAATTTTTATATGGCTTATTTAATTAAAAATAAATATACATTTTTGAGTAAACCATACAATTAATTTTATTAAAAACAAAAAATAACAAACTCTTAATTTAACTAATCAAATATACTTTAATTTTTTTTAATAATTTATTAAATTCATTATTTTGATTAAATGAATTATAAAATAGTAAGCTAAATATATATTCTTAAACAATCATTTTTAATCTATAATATGTATTTATGATGTCAAGGCATTGTTATTGGTTCATAAAAACTTATTTTTAATTTTTACAATTTTAAGTAAACATTTACTTTTTTAAATTGTATTTCATAATTTTTAACATTAATAAGATGCATATAGTTTTCTTAAAATTTTTAAAATTTTTAATTTTGTTAATTATTTAAAATATGTATCTATAAATTTATATAAAAAACTATAAAATTAAATACATTATGTTTTATTCGTATTTAGAATCTTTAAACTTAAACTAAATACATAATAGTTAGGAAAAGTATTTGTAAATCTCTTCTGGGATAGGAGAAAAATAATTTTCTTATGTGGCAATTAACAATTTAAAGTTTATTAAAGAGGCATATTGTTTATCCAAATTTTAAATTAAGTAATTTTTTTTTAATATTTACTTATATTATCATCTTAATATTTCACTAGCTTGCTTTATGCATGACAAATATAATGAAAATTTCCCTTTATATATAAAGTTTAGTCATAGTTCTCTCTATTATGGTTTCAAATGCTTATGTTATAAAGAGTTAGCTTGTTTTTTTCTAATGTAATGCACTATCAATGAACTTAAGATAGCTATTTTATGTAATATATCTTGATCCAACAAGACAAATGATATATATATATATATAGATACATATATATATATATAGATATATAGATACATATATGTCTGTATGTATATATGGATATATAGATATATAGATACATATATGTCTGCATGTATATATGGATATATAGATATATAGATACATATATGTCTGCATGTATATATGGATATATAGATATATAGATACATATATGTCTGCATGTATATATGGATATATAGATATATAGATACATATATGTCTGCATGTATATATGGATATATAGATATATAGATACATATATGTCTGCATGTATATATGGATATATAGATATATAGATACATATATGTCTGCATGTATATATGGATATATAGATATATAGATACATATATGTCTGCATGTATATATGGATATATAGATATATAGATACATATATGTCTGCATGTATATATGGATATATAGATATATAGATACATATATGTCTGCATGTATATATGGATATATAGATATATAGATACATATATGTCTGCATGTATATATGGATATATAGATATATAGATACATATATGTCTGCATGTATATATGGATATATAGATATATAGATACATATATGTCTGCATGTATATATGGATATATAGATGCATTAAATCTATGTTATAATTATGTCTAATGACTAGTTGAACATGACCACTATACCCCCTATGTGGTATGCCTAGTGCACAAATTATAGCTAGTAATTATATTGAATTAAAAAAATATCATTTAGGATATATAGATGCATATGTGCTAGTTTAATTCATCACAACATACTTCTATAATGTATTATGATGATGCAATGTTTTAATAGTTTACATACATGTTGTGATGTAAGTTATGATTTATGATGCATTTTTTATTTAATTAACTTAATTTCTTAACCAATTTTGTTTAACCTAAGTAGATAAAGAGATGAGTGCATCAAAAGCCACTTAACATAAATTTTAGAAAAAAATGTGAAATACAACTCGATAATGTAAGATCATTTAAATGTAGTAAATATTGTAGAGTGAAAATAAATTTTCTTATGAATCCTATCCCTTTTAGTAAAGAGAATATGAAATATTTTATATAATAGAAAATTAATCCTCCGAAGACTTCAATCAAAATCATCATCCTACATTAGTAAATAACATTTATTATATTCAAAAATTGGATGAACATTTAAGAATTTGTAGAATATTCTTAGGTGTAGTATCAATAGTTGTAGATATTAATACGAAGAGATTAGTAAGTAGGAATATCAATCGACAATATTGTTTCAAAGAGAAGATTGATTAGATGATAGAAGGTCTTTCATAAAATAAATACAAGAATGAGCATCAGATATAAGAGTATGAGATCAAAATTTAGGGAAGCCTCAACTTAGGATGTTTCTTGAAATATGTAAAAAATTATGCCAAAAATTAAGACAAAAAAAGCAGTATTAAGGCATATCTGAACTTTTTTACTTTTTTGCCAATATCTAGATGACTGAAATTGGATCCATGCCTTTATGAAATAAGACTGCAACATCTACTTCCACCAAGGTTAGCCACTGAGGACTTAATAAAATAAGTTATCGCAACATTCATTTGCAATGACTTTATAAAAATGGAACCTAAAGAGAATAATATCATAAGTTGAAATAGTGTAAATATATTCATGAAAAAGAGATTCAAACAAGAGTGATCAAAGGCTTCACCAAAACAATCAAAATGAGGGGAATATTTTAAACGCACATCGAGAATCTGCTAATATAGCAAGAGTGTTGGTAGATGAGTTTGACGTAATATGCTTCTACTTGAAGCTTTATGGCGATATATTTAAAGTTAATATGTCCAATAAAGTATTCAATAATAAGTTATAAATCACTCAAAAACAACAAATTACTTTCATGCTAAATTTACTTATCAAAGGACAAGTTTTATAGCAACATTTTTTTTCATAAGAAAAGAGAAGAGCATAATTGCCTTGGAAAGAAGAACGATGTTTAGATCGATGGTTAATAAAAGTTTGATGAAAGAAAAAGTAGAGGATTGCTTAATGGAGAGAGAGATTTTTCGTTACATTTCCACAAACAACATTTACAAAGAAGCATGGAGGTTGAGATGAAGGGGCTCAATCACTAGAAAAGATAAAAAAGGATAAGCCTTAGAGATATTAGGGATCGTAAGAGAAGGTGATGGTGATCCTATAGTGAGGTCAACCAAAGTCTTATGGGAAGTCAAAGTACGAGAGGGAGGATATCAAACTACTTTGAGCAAATAAGGAATGTGAAATGAACCTTAATAGAGAGCATCATAGGTGATCGAGCAAGACCATGAAAATGATTGAATATGCAAAAATCTATCAAAGGCAAAAGATAAGGAAAAGTGCAAAGTGACAAGAGCTACCCTTGAGACTAAGGATAGAAACCACATTAATGCCATGAGATGACATCACCATCAAGAAGAACTCACAAGAAGATTCACCAATAGACCATACAAAAAGTATAACAAGTAAGAAATCAATCATGCATTAAGTTAGTCGAGCAGCGACAAATACGCAGAAGGTGGTGACGAACATGTTAGAGTTATGCGGAGATGATCAAATCAACAATTGCATGGACAATCATGTGATGTCTAGGGTGCGCCAAGAAACTTTTACGTGCACAGAGTTTATAGAGATAATTGAGAGATATGATCGCGTAATTGAAAGACTTCAACTATGATGATGTATACTAATCCTTTATTCACAGTAGGCATATGATAATAAGCAATGAGGAATGAGTATTTATGTTCATCATTCCTACTTATTTATGCTTATTCCTTCTGTATAGTTTTCCTTTTATATTTATTACTTTTTATATGTAATTGCACTATGATGGTTTAGATTCTTTATGATTATGAGTGGGCTTACATGACTAACTTTCTTAATTGTACTCCACTAAAATTAACACAAACTTAAAGTTATAAAATCACAACAACACTCACTTTATTAAATTTTTAAATCAAATAAATATATCTCATATATGTCCTGATAAATTAGTTGGAACAACCATATGATATAAGGACAATATGATTATTAAGAATCGTGCTTATTATAGAGATAAATCGCTATCAATAAAGGCTAGCTAATGCAGAACATATCTTAACTTTATGAGTCTGCATACAATTATAATTCATGTTAGAGAAAATAGCTAAATAAAACCATGACTACATGTTCCCTATAATTGTCTTTGTTATAAGGGTCCAACCACCACCCACACACCCTCCCAC